>NC_142741.1:1290000-1452500 GCF_051943395.1 Hippocampus bargibanti | reverse complement strand
CACACTTGATTTTTAAAACATTGTTTAACCGTGCAACACAGCAGTGCTTATGCAAATAAAGTTGGGGGGGGGGGGGGGCAGTGAAATACCGGAAATGGGCTATCACCAAACAATTGTCACTTTTCTATGCGTTTCTGACAGTCTGGGTGCAAAGTCGAGTATGCAAGAGAAAGAAAGAAAGAGAAGACGTTGAGTGTAAGTCATACTCAGTCTTAAGTCACTAAAGTTTTACTACTTGACAAAACTTGTCCTTCGTGATGTGCTCGCATGCAAGCGAACAAATTACATATAGTATCCGTAAAGTGTCTTAACATGGCGGATGGCACCGTGCTTAGATAAAGTTTTTAAATTTCAACAAAAACATGATCAGCCTGTTATTGTTACGCACACAAGGGATTCGCTTTGTGAAACTTTGTTTTATTCAACGTTAAAAACGAACAAAATCAAGCGACCGTAAAAGTCCGTGTTGAAACTACAGTAATTCATAAAAGGCGCTTCGCTCCCAGCAACCGCCATTTCGTCACGGTAGGGGGGGGTAGAAATCGCCAGTTTCGGCTTTATGACATTTCTTTTTCCGTTTTTGATAACTTTGAATAATGTTCATTTTAATGTGGTTTAAGTATGTGTTTTACATCAATTCATTTCGATAAAATTGCAAAAAAGTACACAATCTAGTCGTTGCCGCATTCCCCCCTCTGTCATAAAGTGGTATATGCAGGCGTGACGTCAGGTTTCATGTAGTTCTTCCACACAGACGCTAGAGGTCACCAAAGTCCATCGACAAACATTTGGCCCACGTGATAGAAAACAGTGAAATGTCATATTTTATTGAATGTTATAACTTTTAGGTGTCAATGTTTTTGGGGACGTTTCTCTTCGTGGCTCTGTCAATTCAGAATGGTCAATCACCAGAATGTAAATTAATCTCTTATCTGAACCATTTTGTTCTTGTCATAGCTTGATTTGACATATTCCAGTGTCTTCCGACAGTTGGCAGAGTACACTCTGAACTGGTTGTAAGTCAAACGGAAATCACACGTAGACAAAGTGTCACGCTCAGAATCACATTCAAATCAAGTTCGACCAAGAAATGGCCTTGTACGTTCTTTTGTCATGAAATTCAGGGCAGTTTTGCTAATTGTCAATAGAGGGCAGGGCATTAACACGACTGTTATGACTTTTGATCATCTTATGGGTGCTTACGCTCTCATTCATCCCAGGAGATGACTGTTAGTTCCCGGTTGGTTTTCTGTGGATCAAATGAGTCACTTGTTTTTTTCTTCTCTTCCTCATCTTCTCCCAGCTGCTCCATTCATTTGTTTCAGTGTGTGCTCCACTGAGGATGCGTAGGTTGCATGTTGTGTGTTTTCCTGCCTAATAGATGACTGCAAGCTGTGTCACGCCTTTTATATAATCCTGCGGGGGTCCTTTGGACTGTTTTAGCTTCATAGGGCTTCTCTTGCGCCATAGGTCGGGCCTACACAAAGTTCTACATTAATACACCATATCTTCAGAATCAGAATCATCTTTATTGCCAAGTACTGTATGTATTTGTAAAATCACTTCAAATGACTTCTACTGAGCGTATATTATAAAGATTCCACTGCATATAGCTATATTTTACGTTTTAAGACTCGCGCTGATTATTCAGGAAGTCTTGTTTTCGAATTGATGACGATGCCTGAAGTGACGTCACTGAAGGAACGCCCCTGACTGAGAAAGTGACACACAATGCATTTTGGGTACTTTGTTTGGTCTGAAAACTTTGTGTTGATTCGTGTTGATGGCGAAATAGAAGGAAAACACACAAATAACGCGATGGTGAATCGTTGTGTGTTGCACCAAGACTACTATTTGATACTAGTTGAGACAAATTCCCAGCAGACAAATCAGCCCATTTCCAACGGAGCTTGGGCGCCATCTTGTGCATTTTCTGGGACGCTACATTGGAGTCCGGACGGCTCGAATTGATACGTAAGGACTTCTTGAATCGATTGCAAACATGTTATGCTTTCCTCTTCAGAACTATTTGAATCATATTCATAACTGGAGGCGTAACAAGAAAGCATCTTCTCCCAATCTGAAGCCATTGTTTTGTTTCTAGAGCAAGGCAAGACGTCCTGGCGTGACGTAAAGAACAAGGGGGTGGGACCTTCTGAAACTTGCCATTTCCGGCGTCATCTTGAAGTAGTTTTGGGACACTTTTCCTTTTTATTGGTGTTTTGCATTTGACTAAAAATATCAGCCTGCGTGTTTTGGGTATTTTAGATGCTATAAAACGTTTTTCTGATGTCAGTTAGGAAACAAACAAAATGGTGTCGGTTGTCCTTTAAAGTCCAATGCTGAGGTGCATGTGATAGGCTTAAAAAGACATCCCTGCACTGAAAACAGATGTAGAGTGAATTCCCATTGGCAGCCGAGGCCTTTGAGTCATCAGCTGGGATTCCCTTCCTCGCACTTCCAAATATGGGTGGGATTGTGAGCAAGCGGCAGGCAGAATGTACAAAGCAGAGTGGAACCCCCGGGTGATGTCAGAGTATTGGAACAGCATTCCACGCCGCTGACTGGAAATGCAGCGGCGAGGAATGTCGGGAATGCAAAACTCTGTCATGCCATTCGCTCAGTTGGAAGAGGTTGCGCTTCATGTTTGCAGACACCCGCGTTTAGTTTTTTTTCCCGCAATCGCTCTTGGGAGACCCTTCTTCCCGAAAATCTTGAATCCACACACCCCTTTAGACATCAACCCGAAAGTGGTGACTCCAAATTCCCAGCATCAGTTGCTCCGTGGGTGGCCTGGTTCAGACGAATGCTATTTCCTTTACGCTAGTGTCTGATGCCAATACTCCACTCACCTTTTCCTTTTTTTTTTTTTGCTGGCCTGATCAGGATTTGGGAATTGATGGCAAATCATTTCAGAATCAGAATCAGAAAACCTTTAAAGAACAACCGACGCCTTCGGACAAGTTGTGTCCATAATTTGTAAAATGGCTTCAAATGACTTCTACTGAGCGTATTTTACAAAGATTCCACCACGTAACTACAGACGCATATAATTTAGGAATTAACTTTTTTCCAGACCCAAGAAGAGAGTCCAAAGTTTCTAACCATATATTGAATGGTTATGTAGTTCTACAACTCAATATTCTGTAGGTCCTACAATTTGAGTGACAGTGACAAAAACCCTGGCACTGGAGTGGACACATTTTTACACATCATCTGGCAGTGAATTAAAAAATCTGCAACTTGACACAACCCCCTTTTTCTTTGGGTACTGCATCTCCATTGAAAAGGTAGGAGCGACTCTGCCTCAGATGCGCTTACCCCCTTTGTATCAATAAAAGCTGCAAAAGGAGCCACATGAGGCTTGGGTGACATCATAAACATTTTGGCTAGCATCGATCGCTAGGTGGCTAACGTTTGCAAAAAAGGCTTGCGGTACGTTAGAGCCCATGAAGCAAATTCAGCATGTTTTTAACCCGATATCCTACGGCTGAAGAGAAACCTCTGCAACATGTCAAGGGCGTCGTGTCCTGTGTCCTATCTTTCATCACACCGGCCTTTCCTTTTCCGTTCCGCTTTATTATGCACCACTGAGTAGAGACCCTCACCCCCCCCCCTCCCCAATACTGTGTCTACGAGCCTAATTATTGTTTACCAAGATCAATCTCCCCTTTCCTCGCTGCCTCCCTACTCTTACTCTAGGCTCGTACCGACCATAGATGATGCAGTAATTATATCTGTCCGACTGTCGGTTGGCCGCAGACGTCTTTGCGAGTTTCTCTGCTCGGGGGGAGAAATTAGAGACTGCTCAGCACATGTATAGGGCTGTAATTAGAAATAAGGACTTTTGTGTATGAAACGTGTTTATATGTTTGTTTAAGAGACAGTTTATCTCTATCTCTGATCTGTAAGGTTCCGTCAAGGTGGGAAACTTTCAGCAGAAGTTGTTAGGCACTACGGAAAGTATGTGATTTAAGCGGTAGGTCTTCCAGGACATGATATTGACGGTATCAGCGTCTCACCCTTTAGATCGGGTGACTGACAGACTGTTGACACACATGTTGAGCTGTGATTCTGACTGTTTTAACCTCCTCTGGAAGCAGTCCAGAGCTTGTCGGACGTCTAGTCTACAAATGATAGAGTCCAATCATCTGTAAAACTCATCACAAACCCATAGAGAGTCTGACGAGACTATCTAAAACAAGGGTGTCAGACTCATTTTATTGTCGCGGGCCACGTTGTAGTTACGATTTTCCATCGGGGGGGTGTTATGAATTTGGGGAAACCATATGATTGTTTAATGCCCTCCACATATTATATCTAGAGCGGACGACAAATTCATGAACTTGACGTGCTTTGTTTACTTTTTCTACTTTTTCTTACCATTCGCGTGGAACAATCTGGATTTTATCCTGGTCAATAAAATCTTTAATCAGAAATTGCTAACTGGCACGCCATCCATCACAGAGCTGAGAGAAAGGTAGAGAGATGGAGATTCGTCAGCAAACATTTACCTTAGTCTCCAAGAATGGATACACTAAACATGAAAAAAGATAAACAAATACATAAATAAAGGAACACTTAAAACATTAAATAAGTAGATAAATAAACACATTAATAAATACAAAAACAGACAAATATATATATATATATATATATATATATATATATATATATATATATATATATATATATATATATATATATATATAACTGAATGAATTAATTAATAAATACATGAGTAGATAAATACAGATATAAATAAAATAAATAAATAGATACATAAATGAATGAATCAAGTAATTCATAAATACATCAACAGATAAATAAATGTACATAAATAAATTAATGAATCGATGAATAAATGAATTAATAAATACATGCACAGAAAAATAAACGTCTCTTAATGAATAAAATAATTACATTGATAAGTAAATGAATGAATACATTAATAAATACAAAAAACAGGTAAATAAATGTATAAATAAATACATAGAGAAATAAATGAATCAATAGTGTAAATACATAAATAAATTAATTAATTAAAAATAATGAATGGGGTCGCCATCCAGGTGTAGTCACCATTTGAACAAGGCAGATCAAACGAAAAAAAAAATATATTAAAAACAATCATACAATGAGCGCACACAATCAGAAAATAACTAAATGAGATGGTCTGATCTCGAGACGCGTCTGCATTTTGTCCTTGGCTTTTCCAAAGGCAAACGGTCTTGTCGCAAATTGTCCTATATTTAGGTGGAGGGGAGGGTAAGCCCGTCTGCGAATCTGCTCATGTGATGTCATCACTATGAGACACTGGTGTGATATCATGACGGTGAGGTAATGGCAGGAGGGGGTTGCAAGTTTATGACTTTGGCACACGGTTAGTTTGACTTCTGCAGACTGCAAGTTTTTTTTTTTTTTTTTTTTTAATGAGAATAGATGATCTGCTTCAAGCGATTCGTGTGTGTGAATGAGAGAACACATGTTCAAGCAGAGGCATTGATGGATGACACGAAGTGATTCAAATCACATATACAGGTATGGTCAAAGGACCAATGTATTATCTGTCAGGTCTTGCACCCGTGCTTGAAACTGGGGTTTAACATGGCCTCAATTATTTGTTGGGCCAGAGTCTGGCAACAATGACGTCAGTTGGTAGTAGGCGGTGGGCGGGGTTATCATGACGGTTACATATGTCGAGAAATGAGTCACTGGACGCATGAAAGGTTTGCACAAAGTGCTTGTGTGGTGAACTTGGTCACAATTGTGTCCCACCAGATGGACAGTTGGTTGGAGGGTGGATGCTAGGCTAAGTCTAAGCTAACTATGTGGATTGGATTTGCCTTTATTGGTCTCACTGTGGAGAAATTTACATTTTACTGCAGAAAAGTGATGAAAGCACGATGAAATGAAACAGTGAAATTTGGACTGGTTTCAACTTTGATAGTTCAAAGCCAGAGTGTAGACTGCAAGGTTAAAATATCCCATCAATCAGGCTCCACAAATAACCCCCACAAGCCATCTGTACACTTGATGCAAAAAGCTATCAATCCAACTAAACAGAACACAACTTGTGAGGAACTAGGTAAGATTATCGCAGAGAAAGCACCTGCAAGGTATCATTTGTGGTAGGTACTTCCTTAATTTAAAAAATCCTTTATACTTTGCAACAATGTTTTTTTTTAATTTCGTCGTCTTATTGTGTTTCAAGTTGTGAAAAATGGGGCAGGCAACTTTATGGGTGGGCAGGCAACTTTTCAGAGTTCCGCTAACTTTTTGTCATGAGTTTCCGACACTACTAATAATACCTTTACATATTATCAAGGTGATATTCATATACAGGTAAACAAAACTGTCGAAAAAGACACGATCAAACAAGAGCAAAAATACACATACTAATTAAAGCACGAAAACAGGCTTGTGATTGGCTGTCGTGCAGAGTATGCTAATTGCCAAACGAACGTTCGTTTGGCAATTTGCATTTGCCTGCTTCGTGCTTCGGACTATACCGTGACTGTAAAGTGTACTTGAAAGTTTTGAAAGCCGCTTAGAAAGAGGAGTCCACGTGGCTTGTAGCGGTTTGCTTGTAGCTTTTGCTTTATTGAATGAAACAAACGTTTGATTTGAAAATAATCGTTTTTTTATTGTTATTTTTCTTGAAGAAGTTGTCGGCCACCCGGGCTGTGACGTTTTGAAAGTTGTATGCCCGATGTAAAAGTTGTACCCTCCGGGCAGACGTTATTTCAAACACTGTTATTAGCTTGTAATATTTTAATGTTGTAACGGTACCTAACACCTGTCACACACCGGTAAATGGGACAACCTGAATGGCCGCTTTCGAAATGATCACGCCGTCATCCCTCCACTAATAATGAGCGGCTGAGCTGTTGTCATTTAGGAAACTGCATATTGAAGCGAAAATGTGATCTCACCAGCTAGCCTCACATGTGCCAAAGTCACCCTGAAAAAAAAAAATGACATCATAGACAATGATGTCATCCCATCATTCCAGACCCTCTGCCATTCCCGCTTAAACGCTTTTAGGCTTGAATACACGTACACACACACACACACACACAAGACGCTGGAGTAGTGATATAAACAAGACAAATATACAACAGATGCGATAAGGATCTCATTTGCCCTCAGAACAAATAAAACAAGCAAGTCTCTCTCCCAAACACACACATACACACGCCACGTCGAAGTAAATACGTCCAATAGTGCGCTTGTAAACACTGTGACAGAAGCCAGGCCGCAGTTTCTCCTATTAGACCATGCCAGGGAAACATGTAACGTTCAATTAGAAGTGAAATATAATCATATTCAACTTATTTTAAAAGTAGCTCACCGTGTTAATTTTTCTGTGGTTTAAAGTACGCAGGTTTTAATCAGTAAGCGTTTCTCTGAAAGCATGGCCATATGTGTTGACGAAGTCTTGTCGGCCATTAAAAAAAAGGGAGTACTGCTATAAAAACACTGACATCTGGAAGTATAATGTAGGAAGTATCATCAGAACTAAACGAGGTTAACAGATTGTACTTTTAAATGTTTCATGAAAAATGTGTCAGGTTGCAAGAATTTATTTGTGTGATTATAAAGGGAATGGAAACGTTACGGGATCAAAGGAATGATATTACAACCTCTTTCTTGATGAAATTGTAAAATCAAGACATGTTACCAGTTCTAATAATTGAGTTGTAACATAAAAAAGTGCAAATTGTTTGAGAGTCAAAGTTGTGCAATTTGAAAAAAAAGTTGATAGATACTGATGGATGGATAGATAGTACTGTAGATACTGTAGATAGATAGGTAGATAGATACTGTCGATAGGTAGGTAGATACTGTTGATAGGTAGATAGATAGATAGATAGATACCTTTCGATAGATAGGTAGGTGGGTAGGTAGATGGATAGGTGGATAGATAGATAGATAGATGGATCGATACTGTCGATAAAGAGATACTGTCGATAGATAGCTAGGTAGGTAGGTAGGTGGATAGATGGATAAGTGGATAGATAGGTAGATGGATAGATACTGTCAATAGGTAGCTGGATAGATACTGTCGATAGATACTGTCGATAGAGACTGTCGATAGAGAGATACTGTCGATAGATAGGTACTGTCGATAGATAGCTAGGTAGGTAGGTAGGTGGATAGATAGGTAGCTGGATAGATACTGTCGATAGAGAGATGCTGTCGATAGATAGCTAGGTACTGACGATAAATAAATAAATAGCCAAACCAATAAATAATGCTTCCTGTATGGTGTACAAGGACCTATACCCAGCGCATACATAACTACACCTTATTTTCAGTGTGTAGAAGTGCAGACATTTTGTTCATGTACCCCCCGTACCCTCCTTATGCCCCAACAATCTGGATAATCACTGTTTTTTTTTGCGGATGAGCTTCTCTGGTCATCTAAATGTATTCCCCCTCGCCTCCCACCTCCTCTGGAGGGGAGAGCAGGTGGAAATGACAGGGGTCCTGCCTTGCATTCATTGGGCAGATGGGTGAACTCCATGACCAATGCTGCAAAGCTCAACGGCACATATTGACATCCCCCAACTCTGCGCAGCATCCGCCGTGAAAACCTGGAATCATGCCTCAAGATTTTCAGACTTTCAAAATGTCATTTAGGACCATCGTCCCAGTAAACAGTACCAAACTTATTGTTCCCAGACAGTGTGTAGCGAAAAGTGTGTATCTAAAATAATTTCCCATAGTCATTTTATTGACTAATTTTCTAATTTTGTAAGCCTTAAAACTACACAAAAGATACCTTATTTTATGTATAATAAGTGTGCTATGGTATTATAATTAAAGAAATAAACTGTACTATGTAATAAAGTCATTTTATTGAGCTTTGTGATGGTCGTTGATGGCTTGATGGAATGGAGTAGCCGGTTTCATCAGCGTTAAACACTTGATGAGGAACGCAGCCTTCTTCTTTCTCCATCTTGAGTGAATGATCCCTTGTAGGTGCTTTCTCTGCTATCATTTTACCTTGTTCCTCATCAATTGTGTTCTGTTTAGATGGTCTGATAGCTTTTTGCATCAAGTGTACAGATGGCTTGTGCGGTTATTTGTGGAGCCTGATTGATGGGAATTTTAACCTTGCAGTCGACACTCTGCCTTTGAACTATCAAAGTTGAAACGAGTCCAAATGTCACTGTTTTCTATCCATTTTGTCACTCTCTCTCTGTCGTCTGCCTGTGTCTTTATTGTTTAAACAACCTCCCCTCACTGCTGCGTTCCTGACCAATCACGTGGCTTTGACTGACGACTGGGGGCGGGGAATAGAGGACCAAAACAAGCCAGCTGCCATTTTCTTGTTAGGAGAACGGGCTCGTTCGCGAACGACACATCACTCATTGTGTGCAGCTCTGTGTGTATCCCGAAAAATAGTTCGTATGCCAAGGTAAAATGTTCTTAAATGTAAAGTTCATAAACCGAAGAGTTCGTAAGCCAAGGGGTTAGTAAACCGAGGTATCACTGCATCTACGCCTGCCTGTCTTTCATTTTGCCGATCCTCATGTCACTTAGGCCCGGATCCTCAACCCAGATGACATCATCAAATGCCGGAGTGCCAAGTGTGTACGCCATAAAGCCCCGAGCATGTTTCAGGAGTGAGGGAGGACCTCTGCTGCGTTGAGACGAGAGGGTGAGGAAGACCTTTCTACTAAATTAGTCATGACACAAATGTAATGGTGATGCCGGGCAGTGCTCTTCAACGGGTTGCTCTCAATGAAATTGGATCACCCCACAAAAACAAAAACAAACAAATGAAAAATAAAATCACTTGATGATGCTCTTAACTCATTCACTGCCATTCCCGAATGTAAAATGCTGGCAGTCAATGTATCTAGCTGGCTAGCTAGCTAGCTAGCTAGCTATTACCTAGCTAACTAGCTATCTATTAGCCATTTCCGAATGTAAAACGCTGGCAGTCAATGTATCTAGCTGGCTAGCTAGCTATCTAGCTATTAGCTATCGATTACCTAGCTAACTAGCTATCTATTAGCCATTTCCGAATGTAAAACGCTGGCAGTGAATGTATCTAGCTAGCTAGCTATCTATTAGCATTGCCGAATGTAAAACGCTGGCAGTGAATGTATCTAGCTGGCTCTCTAGCTAGCTATCTATTAGCTATCTATTATTATTATTATTATTATTATTATTATTATTATTATTATAAAAAAGACCTTGACAAACCACTTTTTGAAAGCCTAATTTGCCTATCGTAATTCGACACTAGACAGACTAGCGCCTCGCAAATAGAAGCATGTTAAACAACGTCCCGGTTTGAATCTTAATGACAGTGTGTGCTTTGTGGTCGTATGGTTTCCACCGGCGTTGTGTAATTAGATTAACATGTACCCTCTGTACCACCACCCAAACCCGCCTCTCGTAGTCTTTCACCACACCTCTTTTGTGTGTGTGTGTGTGTTTGTCTGACTAGTCTTGTGAGGACCACTAACATTTTATACCATACATAGTGAGGACATTTTTGACAAGGAATGGTCCTCACAAGTTTTTCATTCTAAAGGCTTCTAGAGGGTCTATATATGCATCTGTTAAAGTTTCAGAAAGGTCCTCTTAAATTCACCCAAAATGATTTTTTTGGTGTGTATTTTCATTTCACTTGGATACACACATTTTTTACTCACTGTGTTTGTTTATGTGTAGGTGTGTGCGTGGTTACTGAGAGGAAAAAGTTCATACCACAAAAAGTAAAATGATATTTTAACCAAATTCACTACAGCGGTGAGGACTTTGAATGCAGCCATTCAGAAACCTCACTCCTGCTGTTATTTCAGTTTCAAGTCCACTTTTTATTTCTTTGTTTTTAAAGTAGTTCAAGTGGGAAATGGGGTGACATTTAGTCTTCAAATGTAACACTGGGTCTTCTCTAAACTTATCAGCAACGGTGCTCCTCACTCCTTATCTGGAGTTATCCGGACCCCACAAAACCATTGAAACAGGAAGGTGTGTGTGTGTGTGTGTGTGTGTGTGTGTGTGTGTGTGTGTGTGTGTGTGTGTGTGTGTGTGTGTGTGTGTGTGTGTGTGTGTGTGTGTGTGTGTGTGTGTGTGTGTGTGTGTGTGTGTGTGTCGTCTCAATCCAAGTACTTGTGCTAACAAGGCAGTTTGGCTTGTGGTATCACGGGTGTGTGTCAAACAGAACCTTCCCTCTCAAGGAAGGTGGGAGGGGGGCAGTGTGTGTGTGTGTGTGTGTGTGTGTGTGTGTGTGTGTGTGTGTGTGTGTGTGTGTGTGTGTGTGTGTGTGTGTGTGTGTGTGTGTGTGTGTGTGTGTGTGTGTGTGTGTGTGTGTGCCATGGTGATGTCATCTACAATGACATCATCCCACGGAATGGAGCCAAGAGACCTGATGGTTGAGCATCCTCCAGTGAGTAAAGGAAGGGAGGTGGGGAGTGGGGCAATAAAGGGAATGAATGGTTAGAAAAGGTGACTTTTAACGGCGGATTTTCCCGCTCTTTTGTTCGCTAGACAGGCCGGTTTGCCCTGTTTGTTCTTTTGACAAGCGTACTTATTCCATTTGGCGCTGGCATTTCCTAAGGGAAGTACGCTAGAGTGCAAGAGAATCAATAGCGGCGGCTCTCGGCGCAATACATCATGAAGTCCTATCACATGATCCGCCTCACACGTAGGCAGACGCCATGGCGTGAATTTTGTATGCGACAGGCGTGGTTGGCGGAGTTTAAAGGACAACAGACACTATTTTTTTTTCCTAACTGACATCAGAAAAAACGTTTTGTAGCATCTAAAATAGCCAAAACACGCAGGATGATATTTTTAGTCAAATGAAAAACACCAATAAAAATTAATTCGTCTCCCAAAATTACTTCAAAATGACCTCAGAAAGTTTCAGTTTCAGAAGGTCCCGCCCCCTTTTTCTTGACTACTACTACTACATACATTTCATTTCTAAGCGCCTTTCAAAACTCTCAAGGTCACTTTACAGTCACAGGATAAGTTTTTCTGCGGATGAGCAGCGGCAGCCACATGCGCCAGCGTTCACTCAACCCGGAAGTAACTCAAATACACAGAAAGTGAGCTAGCTAGCTAATAGATAGCTAATAGATAACTAGCTAGATAGGTAGATAGCTGTTACGCTAAGGTCGTCATGCCTTGCTCTAGAATCAAAACAATGGCTTCAGATTGGGAAAAGATGCTTTCTTGTTACTCATCCAGTTATGAATATGATTCAAATAGTTCTGAAGAGGAAAGCATAAATGTTTGCAATCGATTAAAAAAGTCTTTCCGGGTCATTTTGAGGCGTCAGGACTGATGTGTAGCACCCAGAACATGCACAAGATGGCGCCCAAACTCCGTTGGAAATGGGTTGATTTGTCTGCTGGGAATTTGTGTCAACTAGTATCAAATAGTAGTCTTGGTGCAACACACAACGATTCACCATCACATTCTTTATGTAGTTTTCCTTGTAATTTCGCCATTGACGCGGTGTTCTCGAATGAAAAAAAGTACCCAAAATGCATTGTGTGTCGCTTTCTCAATCAGGGGCGTTCCTTCAGTGACGTAGGGTGAGGACTCGTCAGCAACTCGAAAAAAAGACTTCCTGAATATTCAGCGCGAGTCTTAAAAGGTAAAATATAGCTATATGCGGTGGAATCTTTGTAAAATACGCTCAGTAGAAGTCATTTGAAGCCATTTTACAAATTATGGAAACAACTTGTCCGGAGGCGTCGGTTGTCCTTTAAGGGGCCTCGCTCAAGCGTCCGAAACGGAAAAGAAAAATATCAAGATGGTTGTGGATTTTGGTTGTCAGTATAGGAACACCCTGCATGCTTCCATTATTGTCCACTTGGCTGTGCTGTGCTCCACACTGTGCTGCCGCCATTTTCTCCCCCCTCTTTTCACCTCTTAGGGAGATGTTTAGTTCATTTCACTCAACATACGTTTATTTTCCGTAAACAGACAGAATGTGTCTTTTTTTTTATTTTTAACCAGGGTGATTCAGTGTTTCTTATCGCCATGTTGCATGACCGTCAGTGTCAAACTGACTCAACAATAAAAATAGAGAAGCATTGCAGTGTGGGACACAAGGAAGTAATGATCAAAGATAGGAAGGGAATGAGGGAGGAATCATGTGTCGGTGTTGCAGATTAAATTTATGCCCAGCGTGTTCATATGAACATAGACAAATTCATTAAAAAAAAATCTAAATAAAATCAAAACAAAGTATCAAATAAATTCAAATGGAGTATATAATTAACAATGATATAATAATATATAAATAACTCATTCACTGCCATACACAAATGTATCCAGGAATTGAAAATATGACATAGAGCGTAATTCCCGAATTTGCTCAGGTTTTTTTTTTTTTCATGCTTGGGTGCCAATAAAGGGCTGGTCAGACCTCTGGCAATGTGTTTTTTCCCCCTTCCACGAGGGGGCAGCATTTGTCTTTTTTCCCATGTTAGCACTTTGCTCCAGTTGCTGTTAAAGCGCTATATAAACCAATATGTATGGATTGCATTGTATTTTGTACAGACATTTGTACATTTTAAGTTCAGATAACTCCAGACCCATAGAATTTAGGAATTGAATGTTTATGTAGTCCTAAAACATTTCCAACGGAGCTTGTGCGCCATCTTGTGCATTTTCTAAGCGCTACATTGGAGTCCAGACGGCTCGAATTGATACGGAAGGACTTCTTTAATCGATTGCAAACATTTATGCTTTCCACTTCAGAACTATTTGAATCATATTCATAACTGGATGAGTAACAAGAAAGCATATTCTCCGAATCTGAACTCTCTGAAGCCATTGTTTTGATTCTGGAGCAAGGCAGTTTGTGAAGGAGTTTCCTGATGTGACATCACTAATTGGGGGCGGGACTTTCTGAATCCAGTTTTGAGCTTATTAATGGCAGTTTTGGGACACTTGAAGTCATTTTTATTGGTGTTTTGCATTTGACTAAAAATATCAGCCTGCGGATATTTTAGATACTATAAAATGTTTTTCTGATGTCATTTAGGAAACAAAAAAAAAATGGTGTCGGTTGTCCTTGAAAGGTTCGAGAGCATACCGAATACGTTTTTTTTTTTTTTTTTTTTTGAAAAATCGACTCTGCTGACGAAAAGAGGCTGCTCTGGTGCATGTTAGGTTTCATTGTGGGACCAGGCAGTTATCACAAGACCATGTGGAGAGCGAGCCATAAGTGCCTTGTAAATGCGGGCCTCTTTTTGTGCATATACTATTGTGCAGTGAGTGAGCAATGCATGTGTTGTCAGCTTATCCGCTTGATGTGCGACGGTAACGTGTGATGTAAGATAGCGCCACGCATTCATTTTGTTTCCTTCAATACAATCTCCTCCGCTTTCCATTTTGACCCTGGTGTTAAGTGTTCAATCGAACTCCAATGGTTTGCAGAGCTTGCGTTTCTGAATTGGAAACATGAAAATATAGCTTTTTTTTTAAAGGACAACCTCCGGACAAGTTGTGTCCATAATTTGTAAAATGGCTTCAAATGATTTCTACGGAGCGTACAAGACAAAGATTTCACCGCATATAGCTATATTTTAAGACTCGCGCTGAATATTCCGGAAGTCTTGTTTTTGGAGTTGGTGACGAGCACTCACCCTACGTCACTGAAGGAACGCCCCTGACCGAAAAAAGGAAACATTGTAGCAGTCCTTCCATCACGTCAATGCATTTTGCTGTACTTTGGTCTGAAAACTTTGTGTTGCACCAAAAAGACGCAGAAGAGGGCGACAAAGCTCCATGTAAGGAATTAATCAGCCTGATTAATTCCTGACACGGCTTTGTAGCCATTTTCTGCCTTTTTTGGGTGCGACATTTCCTCTTCCTTTCATAACTTTGCTGCTGTGTTACTTCCGGGTAGAGTGAACACTGGCGCGAATGGCTGCCGCTGCTCACGCGCACACAAAAAATCCTGTGACTTTAAAGTGTCCTTGAGAGTTTTGAAAGGCGCTGAGAAATTAAATGTATTATTATTATTATTATTATTATTATTATTAAACTCAATATTCTGTAGGCTATGGAATTTAAAGGACAACCGACACCATTTTTTTGTTTCCTAGCTGACATCAGAAAAACGTTTTATAGCATCTAAAATGCCCAAAACAAATTCCCAGCAGACAAATCGGCCCATTTCCAACGGAGCTTGAGTGCCATCTTATGCATTTTTTGGGACGCTACATTTGAGTCCTGATGGCTCGAATTGATACGCAAGTACTTCTTTAATTGATTGCAAACATTTATGCTTTCCCCTTCAGAACTATTTGAATCATATTCTTTACTGGATGAGTAACAAGAAAGCATCTTCTCCGAATCTGAACTCTCTGAAGCCATTGTTTTCATTCTGGAGCAAGGCAAAGATGTCTTGGCGTGATGACACGAACAAGGGGGGCGGGACCTTCTGAAACTTGCAATTTCCGGGGCCATTTTGTAGTACTTTTAGGACACTTTAACTCATTTTTATTGGTGTTTTTCATTTGACTAAAAATATCAGCCTTAGGTATCAGTAATATCCGTTTTGGCTATTTTAGATGCTATAAAACGTTTTTCTGATGTCGGTTGGCAAACAAAAAAAATGGTGTCGGTTGTCCTTTAATCGTTTCTTTCTAGACGTGCTCAATGAAAATCACGTCTTCGTTATTCATCGCAATCTTATGTTTGCATCGTAATTGATGCTGTGTTAGTGCACCACAATAGGCATCGGAAGACTTGAGTTTTATGTCTTGATGGCAAGTGACCTCAGTGACTCCAGCAACTTCCTGACGCAACGCTACTAGAAGACTATATGGACGAGGGAAGGGGGTTTAAGGGGGGTCGGGCGTCTCAACGTTTTATCCGATGAACTCACATGATCCTATTTATGCTTTATAAGCCGCCTCTGTTCACCTTGTGCGGATGTCAGTGTGCGTGTATAGAGAATCCCGGAAATACGCGTTTGTTATTGTATCCTGAGTGACGCTTCAAATTAGAATTGTCCCAATGAAACTAAAGTGCAGATAACAAAAGTTGTTTGACGAGTAGGGGTGGGGGGTCATGAATGCAACACCGACGAAAATTAGGAAATGCATTTTTTTCCCGTCTTTTGACTTCTCCATGTGAGAACGCCTCGTTTAGGGAAGTGAAGGCAACGCGTTTCATGGGAATGTGCATCCTACTATTATTATTTTATCAGTCCTAAAGTTTTGTTGGAGTAACCCAAATTGGCTACGGTGTTGCGTTCAGTGTCAGTTACCGCGCAAACCGGCACCTTGCCCTTCGTATTTCCACGCATGCGCACAACGTTCGTTGAAATGATAAAGGTAAGGTGTTGCGTTCATGTGTACTCGTGTTGTTTTCTTTTTTCGTGTGCTTCTTACACGCAGGCAAAAGCTAGGGAGGGGAGGTGTCACCGTCGTCCCCCCCCACCCCCAGCATCATCACCCCCTCCCTCCTCTTCCTCCTCCACCCCCACCCTCCTCTCTCTTTTTTTCGCAATATTGACGCAAGGCAAAATAGTGGAACAAAAGAAACAACTTCCTCGAAGCTTTTGCTGAAGCTGCACTTGGCCGTCAGTCAGCAAAATGGCAGCGTGTTGTCAACTCAACTTGCCGGGTAGAAGGCGGTGAGCGGTCGGCGGTGGTTTGGAGGGTGTCACCCCAGCAGAGAAGAGGCAAAGATGCGGACCGACTACTCCAACCAAAGCTTGAGTAAGTCATATTCATATTATTGTTGTTAAACGGAACTTTTTCAAGTGTCGATTTGAGGATGAAGTCGATGACAACTACGCGCATAGAATGACAACTTGCATCGTTTTTTTAATAACAATTTCGCATTTATTTCATTTCATTTTTTATATCAATTGGTTTCGCACCACACACAACAGCGAATGAGTGTCCAAACAAGTTGCGCTACTAGTTAAACTGCAGTTGTTTTCGTTTGTTATTGTCAGTCCCGCCAAGCAGCATTCGCCGGCTCACAAACGGTCACCGTCGCGAGCTTGAACATCGACACGCGACAAAACGAGGCTTTTTTAAAAAAATGATTTCCCCCCCACATTGTTCGTGATTCAAAACTTTACGGTGCCAGTCGGTAAGTACGTCGTGTCGGTGCTTTCGCGAACAAAGAAAGGGGCTTTGCGAGTAGTCGGCGACGCGGAGCGTCGGTGGAAGGGAGAGGAGCACTAGAGCGGGGCTGTTTACAATAATAACACGGCTGAGGTGACGTCACTGGATTGACAGACGCCACGACCAATAGCGGTACTCGATAGCTAACGGCAACACGCTATATTTGGAAATGGGGTTACATCATCCAGGTACTGCTTTGGCAAATAGAGGGAGGGACTTCCGCAGCGGCTCTCAATTTGTCGTCCGGGAAAAAAAGACAATGAATGGATCATTAGATGAATGTTTTTCAAGCTTTTTTTTGAGTCAGGGCACGTTTTTTTACATTGGAAAAAATAGCGACACACCACTAACCCAAAAATGTTATAAGATGACACGGAATAGTATATTTAATTACACTATAATGTCTCCATTTATTTATATTCAGTCAGTGTGAAACCTGGGCCTGTTTATATAAACACAAGGGCCTTCATCCGAGTCAGAATCTTCTTATACAGAGCCTAATTCGGAGTTTGCAGTTGCCCTTTTTAAAAACTTCTCCATGACTGTCACCACCACCTCTCACGTGTATCAAGTCTCTCATAGGAACGAGGCAATCAGTTACGTGTTGCCCCACGGACCAATATTAAATTACCCTCCCAGTCTCGACAGCACGGACGGACACCAGACACACATATATTTGCAGAAAATGATAAATAAATGTTTTGTAACATTTTTAAATAAAAAAAGTGACATTTGATGATTTCTCACGGCACACCTGACGATCTCTAACGGTACATTAGTGTCTAATCATTAGATTGTTCACACTGAGGGGGCGAATTACTGCATTGAAAAAAATTTTAAGTAGTGTATCATTTTAAAAGCATTTTACAATTACTGGAAATGTCCCAATTCGAGTAATCAATATTTTATCAGCATTAACAAAGGAAGTGTGAAATTCAATGCACTTTTCTTTTAAACCAGAAAGTGTCATTATGATGTCAGTATTGTACATAAGTGTAAAAAAGATCAATTAATATATAATTAACAATTTATATTCTCCAAAATGACAAGAATCTGTTGTTCTGTAATATTTGAACAAGGCGCAGCATGTGACTTGCGTTGAGTCGCACCCTGACTTGACGCTAGGCTGTGTATTCGTCACGAGATACAATGAAAGCAGCTTTTTGTTTCACTGATTATTTATTTATTTATTTATTTCCAATATGTGGTTGACTTAACCCCCCCCCCCCCTCCTCCTCTACACCCCCCCTCCCACCCATAGGCCCACCTTGCGGCCATCTTACTTAAAAGAGGTCAAAAGCCCATGTAGTATGTTCAGACTGACCTGCTCGCGACTATTAGCCATTGATGAATGTATGTCCCACAAGTGTGCAGGCTGTACCTCACCAAAGCGGGGGGGGGGGGTCATAGCACGGCCCGCTTTAACCTCCCAGACAACCCCACCTCCACTAGACACACACACACACACACACACACACACACACACACACACACACACACACACACACACACACACACACACATTCCTGTTTCATGGTTTTGTGAAGTCCGGATAACTCTAGATAAGGAGTGAGGACCACTCTTGCTGATAAGTTTAGAAAAGACCCAGTGTTAAAAGTGTGTGTATCCCAGTAAAATGAAAATACACACACACAAAAATCATTTTGGGTGAATTTGTGAGGACCTCTATGAAACTTTAACAGATGCAAATATAGACCCTCTCGAAGCCTTTAGAATGAAAAACTTGTGAAGATTGGCCAAAAGGTCCTCACTTGTCACAAATGTCCTCACTTGCGGTATAAAATCTTAGTGGTCCTCACAAGACTAGTCATACACACACACACACACATACACGCTGGCCTGCTGACAGGAGCACAAGGGGGCAGCTGCTACAGATGTCTCAGAGAATTAGGCGGAGGGGAGGGGGAGCCTCGTAGACATCAATGGAGAGTCTCACTAAAGTCCTCAGCGGGGCTCTTTGTGTCCTCTAAAGACCTAAAAAAGGGTGTATAGCTGCGCTAATGTGTTGCTCATTTGCGGTGAATAATTAGCAGTGTTGCCACAAGTGGGCCGGCCGACTGGCTTTTGAGCCACGGCACGCCAGGAGAAATTCCACGAGAAACCGTAAAAAAAAAAAAAAAAAGTGGCGGCAAACGTTAGCTGTTTCGTCATGATTGAGAAAGAAATTTCCTCGAGAGGAACCATTAGCTAACATTCATTTCTTCGGGAATTAAAAATATGACGTAGAGCGCGATTCCCGAATGTGTTCATATTTTGTTTTTTCATGCTTGGGTGCTGATAAAGCGCTGGCCGTGGCGTCTGACAATTGTTTTTTTCTTTTCCACAAGTTGGCAGCAGTTTGCTGTTTTCCATGTGAACACTTTGTTACAGCTTCAGCTGTTTTAAAGCGCTATATGTATCGCATTGTATTTTGTACAGTTGCCCGCATTTCAAGCTCAGATAAGTCCAGACCGATATAATTTAGGAATTAACTCATTTTTCGGATGAAAGAAGGCCGTCTAAATTTTCTTACGTTGCATTGAATGTTTATGTATTCCTAAAACTCAATATTCTGTGTCCATCGTGCAACTTGAGTGAAAATGACAAAAACCCTGGCACTTGAGTGGACACAATTTTGCATATCGTCTGGTAGTGAATGAGTTAACTGGCTCAAGAAGCATGTTTTTTTTTTTTACGTGGAACTTAACAAGCGAGCAAGAAGACACCATGTAAACTTCGTACAGGAAGTCCCCATATGAAAAAGTGTATGTGTATGTGTGTATTTCATGAAAAAAAACTGAAGTACAAAAAATGAAGTACCCCCCAAAAATGTTTTTTGTCATTGTCACTTGAATTCCATGACCCACAGAATATTGCCTTTTAGGACTACAGAAAGATTCAATACAGTGTTAGAAACCTTGGACTCTCTTCTTTAATTTTCGTTAATTCCTAAATTATACGGGTCTGGAGTTATATGAGCTTGAAATGAGGGTGGCTGTCCAAAATACAATGCAAAACATACATATTGGTTTATATAGCGCTTTAACAACTGCTGAAGCTGGAACATAGCACTAAAATGGAAGAAAGTGACATGCTGCCCCCTTGTGGAGAAGAAGAAACATTGCCAGAGGCCATCTTCATCGCTTTAATGGCACCCAAGCATGAAAAAAAAAATCCTAACAAATTCGTGAATGGCGCTCTCTACGTCATATTTTAAATTCCCGAATAAATTTGTGAATGGCAGTGAACGAGTCAATATTAAAAAAAAAGCATAAAAGTGCGACACCCGAACACACAAGTCAAACTTATGACACAAATGTCATTATATGCAACTCAGAATTTCCCTTTGCATGATGACTTTGTGGCTCGACGCCACAGTCAAAACACAATACACTGGCTCCTTTCAGGCTCACTCTGAGTCGGAGACAAGGAACACGGGTGATGCGTTTTTGTCGATGTTGTTGTTTGTGCCGGCAAAATACAGTGATACCTCGGTTTACGAACCACTTTGGCTTACAAACTTTTCGGTTTACGAACGTTACATTTCTTAAATTTTTTACCTTGGCATACCAACTATTTTTCGGGATACACACGGAGCGCCACAATGAGTGATGCGTCGTTCGCGAACGAGCCCGTTCTCCTAACATGAATATGGCAGCCGACTTGTTTTGTCCTCTATTCCCCGCCCCCGGTCTTCGGTTAAAGCCACGTGATTGGTCAATAACGCAGCAGTGAGCGGGTGGTAGGGGGTTTAAACATTGAAAGAGGCAGGCACAGATAGAGAGTGATAAAATGGATAGAAAACAGTGACTTTTGGACTCGTTTCAACTTTGAAAGCAGAGTGTAGACTGCAAGGTTAAAATATTCCATCAATCAGGCTCCACAAATAACCCGCACAAGCCACCTGTACACTTGATGCAAAAAGCTATCAACCCCTAAACAGAACACAACTGATGAGGAACACAATTGATGAGGAACAAGGTAAAATTATGGCAGAGAAAGCACCGACAAGGGATCATTCCTCAAGATGATGAAAGAAGAAGGTTACGTTCCTCATCAAGTGTTTCATGCTGATGAAAGCGGCCACTCCATTCCAACAAACCATCAACAACCATCACAAAGTTCAATAAAATGACTTTATTATACTGTACAGGTTATTTCTTTAATTATAAAACCATACCACATTTATGATACATAAAATAAGGTATACAGTATTTTGTGTAGTTTTACGGCTTAGAAAATTAGAAAGTAGAAAATTATGTTTTATGGGGACCTGGGAACGGATTATTCTCATTTTAATGGTTTCCTATGGGAAATTACTTTTTGGGATACACACTTTTCGCCTTACACACTCTGTCTGGGAACCATTTAAGTTCGTAAGCCAAAGTATTACTGTAGCAGCAATGGATAAAGCACGCCGTCTCGAGTAGCAGTAGTAGGTTTGTGTAGTGGCATGTGACTTGTGTTTTGGTGAGTCATAAGGATCTCCTGCCCTAATGGAAGGCGGTGTGCACTCATGTGATGCTGACACAATGCGCGACCGATTGTGTGGCAGTCGTGTTCGCTCTGCTTGGTTGACTGTCAGGGCACCCGCGACCTCTAGGTTCTTTTACGTTTTGGTTGGACTGGATTTTTATGTGGCTGCCGCTGCCCACCCACAAAAAAAACTGATCCTGTGACTGTAAAGTGACATGGAGAGTTTTTGAAGGCGCTTAGAAATGAAATTGATTATTGTTATTATTATTATTATTATTAGCTTTCTATCAGCTAGCCAGCTATCTATCTATTAGCTATCTATCTATTAGCTAGCTAGGTTGGGGGGAGCAGAGGACTACTCCCCACGGCTACACTGATTACTTCTATTGTCCTGCCTGAGTATGAGGTCTACGACTGGCCTGATTGCCCCATTTGATCTGGTATCACCTCATCAGCATAACTAAGCCTATGTTGCCCCAAGAAGTCGGTTGTAGGAACGAGCCAAGTTGAACCTCATCCCATCATGGCGATTTAGTGAATGGTTTTGCTGTTTTACGAAAATAGCTTCTTTTACTCTCCTTTCAAACCATCTATTTTCTAGGATTTTAACCTCATTGTCATCAAATGAGTGGTTGCTAGCTTTTAGGTGCATATGTACTGCAGATTTGGCACTTGTAGTTTTGGCCAACAGTTTTTTTGCGTTTCTGGCATTACCTGGTGCTTTAAACGGGTTGTCAGATACATATGCAGAACACTTCCTATCCACCTTAAATTCGGTCGGTTGTAGGAATGAGCCAAATTGAACCTCGCCCCACCATGGCGATTTAGTGAAGGGTTTTGCGGTTTTATGAAAATAGCTTCTTTAATAGTAATTCAAGTGAAAAAAAATGTGGATTTGATTATGTGACGCCAGGCGCATGTAATGTAGAGCACGTGTTTATCTATCTGCGTGTGTGTATCGTCGTACTTCCGTATGCTGTTTTCTGCTAGCTCATCGCTGCCTCTCCACATGCCTGTTTAACAACACGGAGCTCCTCCTTGCTGACTTCCTGTGCGTGCTGAGTTTATCTGTAAACAATTGTCTGCCCCACCCCCACCCCCCGCCCACCTCATCATCCTATTCTTCATACTACAACAAAATACACACATATACACACATTATGGGTAACCTATTACTTCTTGTCTGGTTTTATAATTCCAGTTTTATTTCTGGTTTAACTTATTCACTGCCATTCCCGGATGTATTTGGGTTTTATTTTTCCTTACGAGGAGTACTAGATAGCGAATAGATAGCTAATAGCCAGCGAATAGATAGCTAAGCCCATGGCTTTATTGCTTCAACTTTTCAAGTTTTATTAAACATGATGCACTTTGTGAGCATGAGACTCATATCAATAAATAGAGTAAATAGATCAATCAAATCAATCGCTCAAAAAAAATCACAATTAAAGCCAACTAACTGACCAAAATTATGCTTTTTTTTCAACCCGGAATAACTCAAATAGATAGAAAGCAAGCTAGCTAGCTAATAAATAGCTTATAGATCGCAAGCTAGCTAGATAGCTAATATGTTTCCTGATTCAAATAGCTAGCTAGCTAGCTAGCTATATAGATTGGCCGTCTATTTTCTAAGCCCCGCCCACCATCACATCCCCACGTGAAAAGACAGGGGGTGCTGGGCAGGGCTCCGTGATCCACCGAAACTGCAACAACCGCGAAGTAGCGAGGGATCACTGTAAGGGCATTTCCATACGTTTCAAAAGGAAAAGATGACTTGTGCTCTCCCACTGTAGTCTGTATAAACAAAACAAAAAAGCGCCATCTTGTGGTCACTGGATCTTTATGCCCTTAGTCTCTGTATGTTCATTTTTTTCCCAGTGATAATTTCCCTTTGTTAATTATTGACGTTAACAAGAGATAAAGAAAAGTGGTGCCACGAGTGGTGGGTCGGTGTCTTTTCTCCCTTTTCTTTTGTTTAGTTAGTCGAATTGCAGTTTTTTACTCAAAATAAAACGTCAGTGGCTATGGTCCTGTGTATGGACACGCATTTATTTGGATTCGTGCATAAATCGTTCGGGCTCATGAAGGGTTAATATATTTGGTCTCTCTCGCTGTCTCTCGGTGTCTCTCTCTCACTCTCTCTCTCTCTCTCTCTCTCTCTCTCTCTCTCTCTCTCACCCCCTCCCTCGCGCTTCAGCTGGTTGGCCTGCAGAGTACGTTGAAAGATGACCAATCAGCGACGAGCGCTGCCGCCCGCCGCCAGCCAATAGGAGGGCCGGCAGCCTCTGTCGAATTTGAATGAGGACAGTATCTTTCGGCGCCATTTTCGAGTGAGCGGCGGTCGCTCGAGCAGCTGCTGTGTTTTCCATGCTGCGGACGTAAAGAAACGGAGAATACACACAACACTAACCCTTCTCTTGGCATCTTGGATGGACGATAAAATAGTTTTTTTGACATGGCAAAGAGGAGAAGATGGAGAATACAGAAGGAGAGAAAGGTATTTGGCACGGCCCGACGTTTTAATGTTGACGGAGAAGGGTGGGGGGTGTTGGAACCTAGAGAGCAACCGCGCTGGACGAGACGTTAGTCTTTTTTGGGCCAATACTAGCTCGTTAGCTTAGTATATTAGCATCCACCGGAGGGGGTGTGAGGGGCGGGGCTGGAACCCGCAAAACACAGCGCTCTATTTTCCACCGTTTTTTTTTTCATCTGCGAATTGCGGGTGTGGTTGCGTGTATTCGGCGGGGAGGTGTAGAGTATTCGTGAAAGTTTTAAATCAAAAGTTAGGCCAATCCCCCCCCAATGTTTCTCTCTTTTTTTGGGATTCAATTTGAGCGGGAGGTGCAAGCAGCTGCCAGACTCGCTCGCACGGAGCTGCGCAGTGTCAACAAACGCACCCGGAAACCTCAGCTCACTTTTAGGAGGGAAAACGCACAACCGCAAACTGAGACAACTTAAAGTATCATTTCTTTTCAAATACCCCACCGCCCTTAATATAACATTTTTAATGCGTCAGAAATGTGATTTTAAATTTCATTCTGATAGTCCGAATGTGTTGTTGCAACAATCGGTGACCAACCGATGGCTCGAGGGCCCATACACGGCCCACCGAGCATACATTTAATCAAGAAACACTTTAATTTGTTGAATTAATTTTAGAGCTGTTTGATTAGATGTGTAATTTATTTGTTAGAAAATAATTCAGGGTTCAAAAAAAAAACGAAACCATAAGGGGGAAAACATTTTTTTGTATCTCGGTGAAGATTTGTTTTCAAATAATATCGCAACAGTCTCTTATATGAATTTTGATTTTAAAATACGAATAATAATACATTTTATTTATAATACCTCGGTTTACGAACCCCTTGGCTTACAAACTTCTTGGTTTACGAATGTTAAATGTATGAAAATTTTACCTTGGCGTTCGAACTTTCTTCGTACACGGGGTTGCCTCAATGAGTGATGCGTTGTTCGCGAACGAGCCTGTTTTTCTAACAACAAAATGGCAGCCGACTGTTTTTGTCCTCTGTTCCCCGCCCCCAGTCTTCGGTTAAAGCCGCGTGATTGGTCAAGAACGCACCAGTGAGGGGAGGTGGTTTAAACATTAAAGAGACAGGCAGACGACAGAGAGAGAGAGAGCGATAACATGGATAGAAAACAGTGAAATTTGGACTTGTTTCAACTATGATAGTTCAAAGGGAGTGTGTAGACTGCAAGGTTAAAATATCCCATCAATCAGGCTCCACCAACAACCCGCACGAGCCCGTTCAGCTTTATGCAATCTACATGTACAGTACACATTCAAATATTTTTGTATTTCTCTCCAAGTGCTTTATTTGTTCATCCAAATGGCTTCTAACAATTGCGTTTAAAACTCCCTGACATCCACTCAAGCATTCACAGTAAAATAAAATAAAAATAAATAATTTGTCCACAATGAAACCGAGTAATTGGCTGCTGTGTAAATGTCACTTGGATGCCGTAAACATCTTCTAGTAATTCTAATTATATGCCCACACCCTCCTTTTTTTACCGTCCTTCCTATCAGCAGTCATTTTAGTTTTTTTTCTGGCATAAATGAGCTCATATTCATTCTGTTTATGCGAGATGCTTTTTTTTTTTTTTAATCTGGTGCTAATCTTTTTTTTATATTTAATCATTTGTTGAATAGCAGAATGGGCCAGATTAAATACTCCGGTGTGGCCTTTATGGCCCTGTAGATTTTTGTTTGTGTCCCTGCGTCGAAACCAAGATCGGTTTAACATTGTTACGTCATTGTAGGGCTTCCTGTCTTTTTATGGCATTTGAATAGATTCGGTGGTTGGTATTATCAGTCTACACAGAAAATAGTTATGGCATAATATTTTGCTTCTGTGTAAATTTAAAACATTTTTTTTGTGAGGTGTATTCTATAATGTACTGAAAATGACTCGTCATGTCATTTTTAATGCATATTTTGAAACACACATTGAATATCATGCGCAGCAAATGAATCTGATCCAGAATCAGTCGCCATCGTAGACTTGTATTAACTTTGCACAGACGTTTTATCTTAATTCCTCAGCGTCATACAAGGGCCAATTCATTTGTCCCAAGTTCAAACTGTCACCACTGTAAAAAAAATGAAAGGGAGCGGATGTTTTAGCATTTACTATAACGTAGAACTACCGACTCTTTGATGACACGTATTATGTATATGTATTCATAATAATTATAATAATAATACATGACATTTTAAGCGCCTTTCAAAGGTGTCAAGGACACTTTACAGACACACAAAATAAATAAAATACAATCACAAATAGAATACAATAAATAAAATACAATTATAAATAGAAACAAGAGAACTACATAGAAAATGCAATTTTAAAGGACAACCGACGTCACTTTTTTGTTTCCTAACTGACATCAGAAAAACGTTTCATAGCATCTAAAATACCCAAAACACACAGTATGATATTTTTATCCAAATGCAAAACAATAAAAATGACTTCAAGTGTCCAAAATCTGCAAAAAAATTGAACTGTGAATCTGGCATTTGCAGAAAGTCCCACCCCAAACTTCAGATTCTGAGAATATGCTTTCTTGTTACACATCCAGTTATGAATATGATTCAAATAGTTCTGAAGAGGAAAGCATACATGTTTGCAATCAATTAAATAATTTATTCCGTGCCATTTTGAGGCAACATTGGGGGAAATGGATCACCAAAAAAGAGGCAGAAAATGGCGACCGAGCTCCTGTGAGGAATTTCTCAGCCCGTTTCCACAGGCTGATAAATTCCTTATATGGAGCTTGGTCGCCCTCTTCTGGCTCTTTTTGGTGCAACGTGACGGTTTCAGACCAAACAAGCACAGAAAAATGCATTGACGTGATGGAAGGACTGCTACAATGTGTCCTTTTTTCGGTCAGGGGCGTTCCTTTAGTGACGTCACCTACGGGCTCGTCACCAAGTCAAAAACAAGACTTCAGGAATATTCAGCGCGAGTGAAATACGCTCAGTAGAAGTCATTTGAAGCCATTTTACAAATTATGGACCCAACTTGTCCGGAGACGTCGGTTGTCCTTTAAATAGGTGGGTTTACTCAAATATACTTGCTGAAAATGGGTAGTCACATTAATTCCCTTCTGTGGTTTAATTTATGTATTTATTTATTTGCATTTTCCTCTTTTGACCATCACTTTGCAGAAGAAAATAACCCTCGTCGGGGGGGGGGGGGGGTCACTTTTGAAGTTACTCTTAAGCTGATGATTGTTTGACCTTCAAATTTTATTTGGCTTTTGGGTGTGTCTCCATGTAAATAGATGATAATTATTCTTGTAGTTAAACGACTATTATAACTGTGGCCTTAGTATTCCGGTTTGGCTACCTGTTCTGTCATTTATTATTATTTTATTTAACAAGACTCTTTGTCGAGCGTCGTCAGTCGTTGTGCCATTTTAGACCGTGTGACAATCTGTGACTCATCACTCTTGTCTTTTTTCTCCCCTGATTCCCTCCAGCAAAATGGACTCCCACCTCCCCCCTACACCGCAAACCCCTCAATTATCAGTGCGTCTTGTCTTCTTCCCTGTCTTCCACGCTCGCATATGTACCCTCTCCTCCCCCCCTTTAACCTTCAAAGAACAACCGACTTCTCCGGACAAGTTGTGTCCATAATTTGTAAAATGGCTTCAAATGACTTCTACTGAGCGTTTTTTAATACGATTCCACCACATATAGCTATATTTTACATTTTAAGATTCGCGCTGAATCTTGTTTTTGAGTTGGTGCCGAGTCCGTACGTGACGTCACTGAAGGAACGCCCCTGACTGAAAAAAGGACACATTGTATCCATCACGTCAATGCATTTTGCTGTGCTTGTTTGGTCTGAAACAGTCACGTTGCACCAAAAAGAGCCAGAAGAGGGCGACCAAGCTCCATGTAAGGAATTAATCAGCCTGTGGAAACGGGCTGATTAATTGTGTGTGTGTGTGTGTGTGTGTGTGTGTGTGTGTGTGTGTGTGTGTGTGTGTGTGTGTGTGTGTGTGTGTGTGTGTGTGTGTGTGTGTGTGTGTGTGTGTGTGTGTACGTATGTGTGTGTATACGTATGTATGTGTGTATACATATGTGTGTGCGTGTATAATTCAAAACCTTTGTTCCTTTCATATTAGACAAGGCTATGTCCTTAATAAATGAAGCTCCTTCACCTCATTTCAACATAGTTATTTGACATAGGATGACATCAAAACGATCTTGTGCTTTTGTTATACTTGTCATTGACAAAAGTGGCCACCAGGTGACTATTTCTACAAATAAATAACAGAAAGGGCGCTTAGAAATTAGCCACGGCCGAGTTATGAATATACAACGTGAATTCACGACGCTATCCCGCGTTTAAATGCTGCCCGTTTCTCACTAACGTCCTTTTTGCCAATTTGTGTTTTTCAGGCTTCCACATCCGATGAGAAGACGAGCAAAGTCATCCATCCAGCGGCGAAATGACCTGTTGTGGCAGTGCCGTAGCAGCACGGAATGGTTTGTGGGTTACACTGAGATGCAGGCCATACCGTGCTGCCACAGTGAAGCCCGACCCGCTCTTCCCAACGCCCGCCATCCCATAATTTTACTTGTTAGCGTATCGTCATCGTCATCTCAGGTCACTTGACTGTAGCAGCACGTAAATATTGGAGTGGATTCTCTCAGCCCAAACCTCCAGTATTGATCGTGCTGCTGAAGCAAAGATGACCAAACGCATCCAAACAAAAAAAAAAAGATGTCTTTTTGTTACCGTCAATAAACATGCTGCAAAAATTAGATTTTATTTTCCTGTTTTGTCTTCCGGGTTGAGAGAGTAGCGCGAGTGGCTGCCGCTGCTCACCCACAGAAAAACTGATACTGTGACTGTATAGTAGTGACGGGAATCCCTGCTCTTTTCAGGGAGTCGGTTCTTTTGCCAGCTAGCTAGCTTTCTATCTATTTGAGTTACTTCCGGGTTGAGTGAACGCTGGCGCGTGTGGCTGCCGCTGCTCACCAACCGAAAAACTTAGCCTGTGACTGTAAAGTGACCTTGAGAGTTTTGAAAGGCACTTATAAATGAAATGAATTATTATTATTATTATTATTATTATTATTATTATTATTATTCATGAGTGGCTCCTTAGTTGTTTTTTTTTTTGTTGCTTAAATTAATTAGCTAGCAAAATCATGTCAAATTATGTGAAAAATGAATTACTCATGTAAATAAAATACACAATATCAAATATTTTTATTGATATGTGCACAGAGAGCATCCACTAACTTTCATTTTCTCTGTGGTTACTCTGGTCTGATGATCAGCTGTCACTCATTTACTTTTCATATTAATAATGCTATCATACCAACGAGTAAAAATATAATTGAATAATAATGTCACGAACAAGGGGGCGGGACCTTCTGGAACTGGCCATTTCCGGGTTCATTTTGAAGTACTTTTGGGACACTTTAACTCATTTTTATTGGTGTTTTGCATTTGACCAAAAATATCAGCCTGCGTGTTTTGGCTATTTTAGATGCTATAAAACGTTTTTCTGATGTCAGTTAGGAAACAAAAAAAAAAGGTGTCGGTTGTCCTTTAATATATACAGTACAATACATATTACTTCTATAGCCCTTTAACAACAGCTGAAACTAATAAAGCGCTTAACATGGACAGCTATCATATACAACCACAAAGATAAAGCAGTCACAAGGATAGTAGAAAGATCAAGACATGAGTCAAGAAGTTCTGCCGTCGAAAGTGGCCATTTTTTAAAATGATCTGACGGGGAACTGTTGCCTTAACTTGCAATTTACAAATATTCATAATACGTCGTAAAGAGCTTTTGAGTATTGATTGTTTTTTTCTTCGTCGATTTATTGATCGATGGAGTTGATAAAAAACCTAAAATGCCCCCCAGTCAGCGAAAATGTCCCCCTTATCTACTCTTGAACTATCTAAACGTTCTATTTTCGCATTATTATGCAGAGCTTGTCTGGGATTGAGTTTTTTTAATGCTTTTTACACTTTTTATGATTTTTATTTCACGCTCGTTAAGTACATTGATTCATTTTAAGTGTTCGCCATTTTTCTTTTTCATTACGTGACGTCTTTTTGCCGCATTCGGCTTTCCTCTTTTTTTTATTAACCAGACGTCAAACATTTTGTTTTTTGAACCAAAATAAGAAGATTAATAATTAAGATAACCATTTTTTTTTCGTGTGGATGACCACAAGCAACGAATTGCGCGTGTTTTTAATGCATTTTTCAGCTCAACGGGCCTCACGTTTTGGCCTTTAACAAAAATAATTTATAAAATTGCTCGTAGCTGAGATTTTTTCTTCTTCAGGATTTCATCTAAATTAGGTAGGTCTGCATACATATTTTTTTGGTGTGTTAATGTCATTTTAAACGTCGCGTACTTTAAAATACATCGCGATTATAATGTGCAATTTAAGATATTGCATTACCGTTAAAAAACACATTTTTAAGAAAGAAACAAGATACGTGCTAACTACATGTATTGCAAAACGTTATTTCAGATGATAAATCACAGTATACGGAGATTCGTAATGAGTTTTTTTTTCAGTGGTGGGGGGTTAAATGCGCCGTAATGCGTGCATTTTATCATTTAAATAGTGATCTTATCTGTAAAAAAAAAGTTTATTTAAAAGATTAATATTTATATTAAATAGATTTGACGTGTTTTTAGGGACACAATGGCAAACTGTTAATATGCATTGTTGTGTGTGTTTTGATCGTTAGAGACCAGCTAAAATATGACATGCGTGTATTTTCAAGCTATAATTGCATATTTATATAGTATATAGTTTTGTGTCTGGGAGTTACTGCTGACATCACGTAACTCGAGTTAAATATAAAATCTAGCGTTAGATAACATAAATTGCTGATATTTTTGTCGTCGTCAAGCCCCCCCCCTCTCCACACACACACACACACACACACACACACACACACACACACACACACACACACACACACACACACACACACACACATAAAAGGTCAAGCCCTTCAAAATAATGCACGACAAAATAGACCAGCTAATTTTTCATCACTTGTAATATTTTTCCTCTTTATAAATAAATGACACATCTTCTTTTTGAAGAAAGCTGCCATTTTTCTGCTTTAACGCCTTTTTTTCCTGAATATTTCAAGCAGGCCTTGTTATGAAACAACCTTAAAGAGACCTGACAGGATAAAGACAGGTTTTAATCAAATGTGGATTTAATTCAAACAAGTATAGGAAACGATGGTCTGTTTTTATTTGGAAAAACCTTTCAGAAAATGAGATATTTAACAAGGTTGTGTATATATGGGATTAATATACCCATTTTACTACACCCGCAGGCTGCAGAAATTAAAGGTGATCCGGAAGAAGAAATGATATTCCCTTGTCTCAAATCAACGCAGTCTGTGAAATTGCCCACGACCTGCGTGGACGCCCCAGCCTTCTCTTCCGCCTTCTTCGCCTTCAGGGCCGCTAATGTTTAACATCGCGGAATGCATCGGCCAGCCCTTCGGAAGACATGTTGAGTAGTGGACCCCGCACGCCCGTCTTGGGCGCCATTTTGAGCCGGGTGTTTTTCCCCACGACGCCGGGTTGTTGGCGCCGTTATACGGGCTCTCCCGGAGTGGGTCGGGGGTGTCCAGCCAGGAGAGTTTCGAGGCACTTCCGACAGAGAACCTGGCGTGGGGTCCTCCAAGAGTCCACAGCAATATCGGGCACGTCAATTCCTCTTCCAGCTACTCAATGTCGGGCTCCTGTCAACACACAAATCGAGGAAGGGAGAAAAAAAACGGCGTCTCGTCGAAGCATCCTCGCAATACATTTGCATGGCGTGACATGTCACCTCCTCGGGGACGATGTCGAACACCACGTAACATTAGTTCAAAATGAAAGTTTGATATATCAAAAATAGATTCATATGAACCGAAAATGACGTCGAGTCCCGAAAAGTATCGCCGTCAACGGTGAACGGACGCTCGCTGTCACGAAGCCCGCCTCGGTCTCACATGTGACACATTCAGCTGGCGCATGAGTGATGTGGCGTTCGCGAACGACCCGGTTCTTAGAGGTGAACTAAGAGAGTCGGCTCCCATTAAGGAGCCGGGAATGGGAGCCGATTATTTTGTCCTCTATTCCTCGCCCCCAGTGTTCGGTTAAAGCCGCACGTGATTGGTCTATATCCGTGGTAGAGGAGGGAGGGGAAAATTACAGAAACACGGAGGAATGAGAAGAACGCGGGGGGGGGGGGGGGGTTAAGGTAGACAGGTGGACAAATGGTATTACATTATGCTGTTATTATTATTCAATTATTATATTTTTTACTAGTTAGCATGATATCATTATTAATATGAAAATCAAATTAGTGACAGCTGATCATCAGACCAGAGTAACCAACCAGAAGAGCCAGATATTGTAAGTGAGCCAAGCCAAAAGAACCGGCTCTCTGGAAGGAGCCGGAATTCCCATCACTATGGCGCATAGTAACAAGCGGGGTAAAAAAAACGACCCGCTCAATTACCAGCAGCTGGGAAGACGTTGTTGCCAAGCAGACTTCATCAACCTACTTCCGGGTTCAAGTTCAACCCCCTCAACGCCGGAATTGGTGAAAAATAATACAATTTAACAAAGTCGTCGACAGTAAAATAATGAGTAAACACAATAAGGCTAATGTGTAGATGTTGTGTGCAGCAACTCATTATTTTTGACTAACATTCACATGCAATTAGAACCATTTTGCGTTTTTACCGATTAAGATTTTAGTTGATGGTCTCTATGTGACGTAGAGGGGCGGTAAGTGCTGTTGTCATGCAAAACACCATAGCGTGGAAAAAACGGTCAACTTGGTTTTAAGCCTGCTTGTGAGTCGCGCACACTTTCACGCTGTCCTACTTCTGTCATTCCGTGTGTGTTAATGTGCTACATCGTGATTAAATATGCAAATTAACCTAACAATACTTCGAGGCTCACCTGTGACAATATTGCATACATTCTGATTTAAAGGACAACCGACGCCCCCTGACAAGTTGTGTCCATAATTTGTAAAATCACTTTCAAATGACTTCTACTGAGCGTATTTTACAACGATTCCACGGCATTTAGCTATATTTTACCTTTAAAGACTCACGCTGAATATTCAGGAAGTGTTGTTTTTGAGTTGGTAACGAATCCTCACATGACGTCACTGAAGGAACGCCCCTGACCGAAAAAAAGGACACATTGTAGCAGTCCTTCCATCACGTCAATGCATTTTGCTCTACTTCTTTGGTCTGAAAACTTCGTGTTGCACCAAAAAGAGGCAGAAGATGGCGACAAAGCTCCGTGTAAGGAATTAATCGGCCTGTGGAAATGGGCTGATTAACACACAGAGAACCATTCATTCTTAAGTAATTTCTGTACCCTCTTTGTTACATGAAGCAGTTCTAGATGAAAGAGGATGATGTCGGTTGTCCTTGAAAGCCCTTTTGTTTCCCCTGTAACCATTTGTATATGACAGTCCATATCCATGGTATATCTATTGTGCAAGTTCTGCTATTTGGCACAGAGAATAATTCCCATTTCATCAATCTTAGTAATCTATATCTGCACATAACTTCTAGACTTATTTTGTATTCCACTCGTGATTATGTAACAGGGATATCCAATTGTCACGTGTGTTGACCCTGATTTTTTTTCTCCCTTCTTCCCTTGTTTCCATGCCATCAGGAGCAACCGTCTGTCGTTGGCACCGTGATTGGATGGGCGCTAAGTTGATGTCATTCTGGTATCCGCCTCTGGGTGTCGCTGTAGTTTAAAAAGGCTTCAAGTAGAGTACGTATTATTTCCGGAAGTGGTGGTGTTGTGCGTTCTTTGCTGGAAGATGGCGGCGATGTTTACGTGTTGCCTAAACTGCTGCGGAGATGGAGGATCGGGACATATCCAACTTAAAGAAATGCCCAATCTTCAGTTAGACACTCATCGCATGGGTAAATTATATTTTCCTTTACCTTGTGGAGTTATATAAAGACGTTTTAATCATGAAATTTGTTTCGTGTGCGTTTTGCTTTTCAGCTGTGGGCGAACTTGCGCCTAACTGCATTCTGTTCGTATTTGATGCTTTCACCGTTAAGTGTTGCATTCAATATTAAATTATCTATCCATCAGTTATCTTATGCTACTTAAAGGACAACCGACACCGGACAAGTTGCGTCCATAATTTGTAAAATCACTTCAAATGACTTCTACTGATCGCATTTTACAAAGATTCCACCGCATGTTGCTATATTTTACGTTTTAAGACTCGCGTTGTGTGTCGCAGCCAATTGCCAGTTGACCCAAATTCCTAGCGGACAAATCAGCCCATTTCCAACGGAGCTTGTGCGCCATCTTGTGCATTTTCTGGCCGCTACATCGGAGTCCAGACGGCTCGAATTGATACGGAAGGACTTCTTTAATCAATTGCAAACATTTATGCTTTCCCCTTCAGAACTATTTGAATCATATTCATAACTGGATGAGTAACAAGAAAGCATCTTCTCCGAATATGAACTCTCTGGAGCTTTGTTTTGATTCTGGAGCAAGGCAGTTTGTGAAGAAGTATCCTGATGTGATGTCATAAACAAGGGGGCAGGACTTTCTGAATCTCCCCGGTTCCGAGCTCATTTTGTGGCAGTTTTGGGACACTTTAAGTCATTTTTATTGGTGTTTTGCATTTGACTAAAAATATCAGCCTGCGTGTTTTGGCTATTTTAGATGCTATAAAATGTTTTTCTGACGTCAGTTAGGACACTAAAAAAATGATGTCGGTTGTCCTTTAACCATCACGTAAGGTCACGGAAGTGCTGGATTCTTTCGTAGCTGACTCTTTAATTTTGCATTTGTTTCATTGCTTTTCAAATGACTGCCTTTTTTGTAACCCAGGCACAGATGTTGTCATAGTGAAGAGTGGCCATAGGATATGCGGCACAGGGGCGTGCCTGGCCAACGCTCCTCTCCACCAGAATAAAAGTTATTTTGAGTTCAAAATCCAGTCCACCGGTAAGTCCTTACCTGCTAATGTCAGTCATTTTTTTCTCCTTCTTGTGGAACCTTTGAGGTTAACCATAATCCTTTCATCCCTTCTGGTCATTCTAATGATTCCTTATGTACGACCAATTCAAACATTGTTTTCACAATGTATATGTGTGAAAAGGTGTGTGGGGAGTCGGTGTGGCCACGCAGAAAGTCAATCTCAATCAAGTGCCTTTAGGCCGAGACTCCAACAGCCTCGTCCTGAGACATGACGGTTGTGTGGTCTACAACGGCGAAGAGAAGAACCGCCTGCCTGCCAACAATCTCCCTCAGGAGGGCGACATTGTGGTGAGTGCCCTTTTGGAATTAGTTTTGTGGGTCACTGCAAATATTACCAGAAATTAAAATGTCATCATTTTCATACATTTCATTAGTAAACCTGCAAACCCCACACACAACGAACTAACCTACGTAAATGTATTTATAGAATAAGGTATATTTTGTGTAGTTTTGAGGCTTAGAAATTTAGAAAATTATGTTTTATGGGGACCTAGGAACGGATTATTCTCATTTTAATGGTTTCCTATGTGAGATTAATTTTTGGGATACACACTTTTCGCCTTACACACTCTGTCTGATAACAAATTAAGTTTGTAAGCTAAGGTATCACTGTATAAGGCAAGTGACCCTTTAACAACCAGCAGAGGGAGCCACAGTTTAAACATTAAAAAAATCGACAGCTTTTTTTTTGCAATAATCAGTGACTTAAAATATTTCCACCGGAGTTATTTGTTTTCTGCTAACTGTGGAAATGATAACGGAATGTCTTATATGAATTCAGCTTCCTTTGATCATGACACTTAGTATCTTTTGCTGCCTTCACAAACGCTATCTAATGGCTAAAAATCACCACCATCCATCAATCCGCAGGGCATCACATATGATCATGTGGAGATGAACTTGTTTCTGAATGGAAAGAACATGCATTGTCCTGCATCGGGCATACGAGGCACTGTTCACCCCGTTGTTTATGGTAAGTGCTTTTGTTATGAATGACATATTTAATTCTTTTCTGTTCACATTCTAGATTGAATTACCGATGTGAAATATTTGTCAAATACGTTTCAATTATTTCATAAACATTTTTCACCATGAAAAAATGTTTTTTTTTTCAGTAGTTGCACTCACAAAATTGGCTCCTCTCTCTCCCGGCAAATTGGCGTTTTCGTGTTTATTATGTTTGTCAAAGTCATCATAAGTGCCTCGCACGCTGTGTCCAATAAAGGACAGTAATTTCATATGTGCTGTATGTCATGCATATTAGCATATTTGACAATAAAGCTGACTTTGAATTATTAATGTGATTTCTCACTGTTTTTTTTTTTGTTTGTTTGCCAATCTAGTGGACGACAGCGCCATCTTAGACTGCCAGTTTAGTGACTTCTACCACACGCCTCCACAAGGATTTGAGAAAATTCTCTTTGAACAACAAATCTTCTAAACCAGCGCCTTTCTTATCGTTGTCATTGTCGCTCTGACATACTGTCTCAGTCATATACGGTATCATGTTTTCATTGTGATCGGCTAATTTGGCCAATCACTCCCAAATGATCTTATGAGTGTCCACAAAGAATGTGGATTTGTTAGGTTTTTCCATGTGTACAAAAACTATTAATTATGGTGAGAATAATCCATTCTGGATCCCCCAAAAATGGTTGCTTCCAGGATCGAAAAAAAATATTTTTCCCCACCCGTATGTTCTTGAATGTGTAGTGGTTTAAAGACGCCCGCACTGACATGTAATTATATTTATTTTATTCACAGATCAAACGATCGAGTCCTTTTTGTTTTTATTTTTTTATTTTTTTTTTTGGATTGATTAATTTTGTTATTGCCTGAGTCCATAAGATTCATCATTCAAACTGGGAGTGGAGCAATTTGTCTTGGTCACTTTGTTTTGAAACTGACAAAAAAAAAACGTACATAGTGATATTGGAATTGTAAATCCTTAATACAAACACCTTCTTAATCCCTGCTCCTTATATATACATCTTCAAATAATGTGTTGTATTTATTCTTAATTACGAATATATTAATTGATGGCGCCGCTTGGCTCTGAAAATGACATTCTGTGTGTTTCATATCAATTACTGTACGTACTTGTCTTTGCACTAACCATGTGATTGTACAAGCAAATCCAAATACTGTTGAATAATTAAACATGCATGTCTGCAGGAATCTTTATTCCTCATTTTATTTTATTTTATTTTAATAAGTCTCCAAACTGGACCGTCCCACTAAGTGTTTTTTTCGTGTTCTTGTTTTAAGTGAGTAAACTAGCTAGCTATTAGCTATAGAGCGATCTAGGTGGCTAGCAAGCTATCTAGCTATCTATCTATTAGCTGGCTAGTTAGCTTTCTATCTAATAACTTCCGGGTTGAGTGAACGCTGGCGCGTGTGGCTGCCGCTGCTCACCCACAGAAAAGCTTACCTGTGACTGTAAAGTGACCTTGAGAGTTTTGAAAGGCGCTTAGAAATTAAATGTATGATTATTAATAATTAATATTTTGCTTATTCAATGCCTGCAGAGCATGAATAATATGTGTGGATATATTAAAAAAAAAACACCCAAAAGCATCTAGATATGAATGAATGAAATATTAAATATTTTGTTCTTTATATAGTGGAATCCGATGACAACAAAATCACTCAAATTATCAATGGAAATCAAATTTATCAACGCAAAGAGTGCTGGATTTGGAATTATATTCAAAATAAAAGTGAAAAAAACAAGTCAAAATAAGGCATGAGAACGTTTAATAAAAAAAAAATCAAAGTGCACGTTGACCTGCTGCCACTGAGGCAAATACACACAGTAGCTGGCTATCTAGCTAGCTATCTATTGGCTAACTAGCTGGCTATCTCATGTATATCTAGCTGCCTAGCTAGCTACCTAGCTAGCTGGGTGGCTGGCTATCTAACTAGCTGGCTAGTTGGGTAGCTGGCTATCTGACTAGCTAGCTGGTAGATAGCGGGCTGTCTCTTGGCTATCTGGCTAGCTTTCTATCTATTTGAGTTATTCCGGGTTGAGTAAATGCTGCCGTGTGTGGCTGCCGCTGCTCACCCACAGAAAAAAAACTCATCCCGTGACTGTAAAGTGACCTTGAGAGTTTTGAAAGGCGCTTATAAATGAACGGTATTATCATTATTATTAAAAGGTAAATTATTAAAATTGAATGTGTATAGTGATCCTTTGCTATTTCGCACTTTGATTATCGCACTCTTGAGGCGTTGCATTTTTTTTTTTTTTTTTTTTTGCAAAGTACTGTTTTCAATGAAAAAAAATGCCGAATAACTCATATTTTGTAAATATATTTTTTAATCACCCACTGAATTTGTCCAATAATGTTATTTCTTTTTACATGGTAGCGTTTGAAAGCATCGAGGCGTTAAACTAACCCCTCCCACTTCCGCCCTGTCACTCGTTACGTCACCACCCGCCCTGCACCCTGGAAGCCCGGCAGCAGCAGCAGCAGCAGCAGGAGCATCAGCAGGACACGAGCTGCGGTTCCTGAGCCTCATCTCTCAAGGAGGAGATCCCACCAACCGGAGTAACAGAAGACAACTCCCCACCCATCCCAGCTTCTACGCTAAAACGCACACAGCCATGGCAGACAACGCCGGCTTGGAAAACCACCGCATCAAGAGCTTTAAGAACAAGGGGCGCGATGTCGAGGTGAGCCGGCGAACCCGTGCGACGACTTCATGGGTCATTTGGGTCGTTTATTTTTTGTATTTTTTGAGCCGTTCTCTTTGGGCCTCGCTCTGTGGAGAATGACGGGCAGGACATGAACGAAGAGCAACAGAAGCTGCAGTAGAAGTAGCTAAAGTAGCAGAAACAACAGCAACAGCAATGGCAGCAGCCTGGCCCCGGCTACAACTCCAAGCTAGCTAATCTCTGCTAACATGTGGAGTTCGCTGTCAAAAGTCATCCCACTTGGAGAGTTTTACGCCATTACACCGATGAGGATGATCGTTATCGAGTTGCTAGTGTTGATACTGAGTGGAAATAGCGACATATTTAGATGTATTTGAGCAAATGTTTGCTTTTGGCGATATGGGTAGCTGTCAGTGGCGGCTAACGCTGCTGGCTAGGAGGCTGGACACCGGCGGCTCGGTCGAAGGGCGGGCCTGGGCCGGTGTAATGTTCTTAAAACTCGCCTCGTTTACTTCTAAATCGCTCGATTTTCTAACATTTAATCGGAATGCGTGTATATATTACACGTAGGAGCTGGTCGAGTTGCAAAAATCCTATTGGACAAAATCCTAAAGCTCGTTTTGAGTTAGCCAGGTGAGCTAGCTAAAGGCTCGGGATTAAGCATTAATCACATGTTGTGACGCTACGGTTACATTCACACTCATGTTTTTTTAGATTACGTATGATAATATACCAATAATAAATAGCGAATATTACAAATAACACATAAATATATGATAACAATTTCGAAGATACATAAGTGGATTTCGAAGGTATTGTAACTCCTGGATGTAACATTCTTGTGGGACAAATATTAAGAACATGCCAAGTTAATGGCGGTTTCTAGTTTAGGGTGCGACCATATTTTTGGTGTATCGGATTTACACTTTTATTGTCCTTCATTCAAAGTATTTTAAAAACAACCATATATAATACTACAGAAGAAAATAAAACACAATAGTAATAATAATGAAGTCAAAATAATTACAGAAAAGTAAAGTTCCAAGTTTACAAAATACTGGTAAAGACCCAATAAGCGTTTACAGATGGCATTCAGGAGATGTTTGATTTAGAGCACAAACATGCATTAAAAATCAGTAAGAGATAAGAAAAAAAAACAATCTTGTAATATAAAATTTAAGAATAAAATTACATACACAAGTCTCGCGATTTGGTCGAGAGACTCCCGATTTTGGCCACAAAACTCACTTTATAAAGTACAGACATTTGTGAGGTGAAACAAAAGAAAATATCATTTTTATATACTAATTCAATGTATAAATAAACAAAGAAAGCATTTTTGTGTTTTATTTACTTCTGATTTACACTTTTGTAACACTCACATTTCAAGTACGAATATCTCTCATGTATGCAATTATCTACAATCAACCTTTTTCCTCCAGGTTCGTATTTTGTTGGAAGAGTAAAAAAAACGTAACATAACTCAACATGTATTGACATTGAGTGATAAGAAATGCAATACTTATTGTGATACACCTTTTCACTGTCAAACCAAGTTCTATACACATAAATAAGTGTAGCACATTTGGGGAATATTTGTACTTCATTAAATTAGTAAGAGAAGCAAAATATGTGACATAATGGCACTTCAGAGTAATATTGTATTTACAGTGGCAAATAAAACAAAAAAAAAAACGTGCGCGAGGATCGTCTGAATACAAATTTACATCATATTCGGCAGATACTTACAAAACAATGAGATTTTCAAATATTAACTGCATACACACTTTAGGGTTTCTAGTAGGATACACAATAATGAATATGATATATCAAAATGTAAATATCTATGAGGAAATGGTACCGTTTCTTCCTGATCTATTAGTAATCCTGAGATAATACTTGCGCAGGATAGCATATACAAAACTAGCCTTCAGTGAGGCGAGGACTGGCAGTTCAACGTCCACTCGGTGCTTGTTTTGAACGTGTTTGGAAGTCGGGTGGAACGAGCACATGGCCGCTCTGACAGATGGACTTTGCCAACGCATTCTTGATGCTATTTCAGGCATCTTGGATGTGTAGCTTCTCCGTAGCAGCATGTTTGCTTGCACCTTTTGTTCCTATGTTTTGAGGAACTTTAAAAAAAAAAGAGAGTTCTTTCGATGACGAGGTTTCTTCAGCCGTCATCTGTACTTCTTTGAAGGTGTCGGACGTTTCGCTTCTTATCCAAGAAGCTTCGTCAGTTTGACTTTAGTTTGCTGACAAAGCTTTTTGGATAAGAAGCGAAACGTCCGACACCTTCAAAGAAGTACAGATGATGGCTGAAGAAACCTTTTCATCGATGGACCACTCCTGTATGACTGAGAGCTTACACAGATAGTTCCTCTTAATTTTGTCTTTTTAGAATTGTAACATTTAGACAGATCAACCGAATTAAAGGGATGACTCAGGTTAGGGCCAGATAAAATAGTAAGATGATATCTATTTATAATAATAATAATAATAATACGTTACATTTTAAGCGCCTTTCAAAGCTCTCAAGGACAATTTAGAGTCACAGAAAAGCATTGGTACTATAATAAATAACATACAATCACAAATAGAATGCAATCAATAAAATGCAGTTATAAATAGAAACAAGAGAAAGAGCTACACGAAAAATGCGATTTTAAATAGTAAGGAGAATCGATGTTACGAATGTTGAATATTTATTTATTTACACATAGGCTTATCTGACCTAAACTTTTACATGATTATTCAGAGATAGCAATATATACATACCATATGTTCCGGTGTATAAAGCGCACCCAAACGCCTTGATTTTCTTCAAAAGATTACCCTGTTCCTTATACGCAGGTGCGCCTGTATACGTGAAGTCATATGTCAAGAAAAAAATGTATATATTTAGATAATAGTGTAAGTCATCAAACAAATAAAAATAAAGTCATGGTAGTTTTTTTGATGTTTTTTTAAGCTCTGCTAGAAACTATTGTTGTGCGACTGGAAGTTTGGCTGACGCGTATAATAATGGCTGAACTATGCCCCTTTTGCCCTTCTAGATCCGGACGTGATGACAAATGTGTGTTGCTTTATTAAAATGTACATTTCATGGTTTTTTTCTTGCCTTAAACTGCCGTTGGTATCAAATTTGCTCATATGCTACCTAGCTATCTATTAGCTATCTGGCTAGCAGGGGGAATATCTCGCTAGCTATCCATTAGGTGTCTGGCTATCTAGCTACGACTCGGAATCGACTCCCAATTGATACTGAAATGACACCAAATTGACCTAAAACGACTCAGAATCAATGCCAAATCGACTCAGAATTGACTCTGAATCAACTACAAATTTATACTGAATTGACACCAAATTGACTCTAAATCGACTCAGAATCAACACCAAATCGACTCCGAATTGATACTGAATTGACTCAAAATTGACTCTGAATCAACTCCAAAATGATACTGAATTGACACCGAATCGACTCTGAATCGACTCAGAATCAACACCAAATCGACTCCGAATAGATACTGAATTGACTCAAAATTTACTATGAATCGACTCCAAATTGATACTGAATTGACACCGAATTGACTCTTAATCGACTCCGAAGTGATACTGAATTGACTCAAAATTTACTCTGAAATGACTCCAAATTGTGTTGTCATATTAAATATTTATTATTCTATATATTTTTACTTTGTTACTTCCGGCTGGCCACACGCGCCCGGAAAAAATAGCTAGCAGGCTAATTGATAGCTAGCTAGATAGTTGAACCAAAGACGTTGCAGAATCAAGCTGAATGCTATTATAATAATGTGAAATTATGTTTTATTTCAATTTTATGTTAAATTGACAGATTTTGAGCAAACTACCGTATTTTCCGGACTATAAAGCGCACCCGAAAACCTTCATTTTCTTCAAAAGATGACCCAGCGCCTTATATGCCGGCGCGCCTTATATATGGAAAATACAGTAATTGAATAAGATCCGTGGTCGGAATATTGATGAGTTGTTTACATTTTATCCCCCGTAAACAATTAATTGACTCTCATTCTGCATTGGTTTGTGGTTAAACACCTCAATTGCCCGCCTTTAACTTCCACAAGGGGCACATTATGCAAGCGGCTATTTGGGAAAGCAACATGAACCCTATGAAAGAGTCACAAGATCCCAAACGGTAACCGCCAATAGATGCACAAATAGAGCAATTACTCCCAACTCGTCTCTCTTCTCTTCTGTTCTATAAAGAGTTCTCACGTGTTTGGTTCAAGGGCCTCTCAGCGATAAATTGAATTGATGACTCAGAAGAATCCTCAAACTATACTGTTCGGCTCTACGTTCGCCATAAAAATATTTGAAGCATTTCTCAGCCGCAATATTTAACGACGCCAAATTGTTTTAAATGTATGTAAAATTGTGGTTTATTCATGACAGCTATCTTTGTTCATCTATACGTCTGTGTAAGCTCTGTCGTACGGGAGTGGTCCATCGATGAGAAGATTTTCTTCAGCCGTCATCTGTACTTCTTTGAAGGTGTCGGATGTTTCGCTTCTTATCTAAGAGGCTTCGTCAGCTAACTAAAATCTTTTGCTGGTAGTTTTGGCCCTATATATATATATATATATATATATACTGTCCAGACGTGGCGTTGCCAGACTCTTCTATGATTGGTCCCTGCTCTCAGGTTGGGGGTAGCAGAGGACTACTCCCTGCGGGTCCACTGATTACTTCTATTGTCCTGACTGACGACTGGCCTGATTGGCCAATTTGTCCTGGTATCACCTTATCAGCATAACTAAGCCTATGTTGCCTAAGAAATCGGTTGTCGGAACGATCCAAATTGAACCTCACCCCACCATAGCGATTTAGTGAAGGGTTTTGCTGTTTTATGAAAATAGCTTCTTTTACTCCCCTTTCAAACTATCTATTTTCTTTCGCTAAGATTTTAACCTCATTGTCGTCAAATGAGTGGTTGCTAGCTTTTAGGTGCATATGTACTGGAGATTTGGCACTCATAGTTTTGGCCAACACCTGGTTAGTTTTTTTTTTTTTTGTGTTTCTGGTTAAACGGGTTGTCAGATACATATGCAGAGCACTTCCTATCCACTTTAAAGTCACTTCAAGTTAATTTTTTTTCACCCCTGCTCCTCCTAAACCTTTTTCCCCCTTTCATTACAGACTATGCGAAGGCATCGGAATGAGGTGACGGTGGAGCTGAGAAAGGTGAGACACACACACACACACACACACACACACACATGAATGACCAAAGAAGGTAAAGATGTCAATATCTGCATGTTCACAGCATGTTCGCACTTAAAGGACAACCGACACCTCGGGACAAGTTGTGTTCATAATTTGTAAAATCACCTTAAGTGACTTCTACGGAGCGCATTTTACAAATATTTAGCTATATTTTACGTTTTTAGACTCGCGCTGAATATTCAGGAAGTCTTGTTATCGAGTTGATGAAGTGACGTCACGGAGGGAACGCCCCTGACCGAGAAAGCGACACGCAATGCATTTTGGGCTCTTCAGAACTATTTGAATCATATTCATAACTGGATGAGTAACAAGAAAGCATCTTCTCCGAATCTGAAGCCATTGTTTTGATTCTACAACAAGGCAAGACGTCTTGGTGTGACGTCACCAACAAGGGGGCGCGACCATCTGTAACTCACCATTTCTGGGATCATTTTGAAGTAGTTTTGGGACTTTGACTAAAAATATCAGCCTGTGTGTTTTGGCTATTTTAGATGCTATAAAACATTTTTCTGCTGTCAGTTAGGAAACAAAAAAATGGTGTCGGTTGTCCTTTAAACGTAACTTATAACGGGCAATAAGCCGCAACGTTAAAGCGCCACGGGCGAGCTGTGCTGTGGTGGTCTGGCATCTGGCACATTCCACCGAGCCTGATCGGGTCAGGAGCAAAACTGTGCAGTGGGCTGATTAGTCATCACTGACGCACAGCGGCGTGATGCTGGCGAATGTAGGCCAAGGGAATCTCCTCCTACCAATTTTGTGTGTGTGTGTGTGTGTGTACATTGACAGTCAGCGTGTGTTGCTTTAAATGCAGGCTCATATTTTTGCAACTTCCAATAGGGATGCCTCGTGTACCCCAAAAGGAAAAAACATATTTAGGGATAGCCTGTGTTTTCATTATGGCTTTAAAAAATAAAAGATGAATTCCGCCTTTCCATGACTTGTTCTACTCCCTTCTCCAGAACAAACGAGACGAACACCTACTGAAGAAAAGAAACGTCCCACAGGAGGAGAGTCTGGAGGACTCTGACGTGGACTCGGATTTCAAAGGGGTAAAAACCATCAACTGATATCGGTGATATGGAATTCATTGTTGGCGAGTTGCCTCGCAAAGTTGTTGTTGATTCCGAGTTTGCCCGTTTACTAACGATGACCATGAAAGCGCGTGACATTTTTATAGCCCATCCAAAAAAAAGAGGAAAAGGAGTTAATAACATTTCATACCACATTACAAATAAAAATGATGCCCAATCGGGGCAGGGAAAAACATTGCCAGAGGTCTGACCGAAGCTTGAAACGCACACCCAAGAAAAAACAAAATCCGAAGAAATTCGGGAACGGCGCTTCATGTCATGTTTTTCAATTCCCGAATAAATTCAGGAATGGCAGTGAATGAGTTCATAGCGAGTGTATGTAACACTGCTTTAACACCACACTGCTCTAATATATATATTTTTTTGTCCCCCTCTCCCTTTTTATTTTTCAGCAAAATGTGACGCTTGATGCCATCTTACAGGTAAAGTACACCCGACTTTAAAGGACAACCGACACCGTTTTTTTTGTTTCCTAACTGACATCAGTTTTATGGCATCCAAACAAACACGTAGGTTGATATTTTTAGTCAAATGCAAAACACCAATAACAATGACTTAAAGTGCCCCAAAACTGCCACAAAATAAGCGTGGAACTGGGCAGATTCAGAAAGTCCCGCCCCCTTGTTCGTGACATCATGCCAAGATACTCCTTCACAAACTGCCTTGTTCCAGAATCAAAACAATGGCTTCAGAAAGTTCAGATTTGGAAAACTATCCTTTCTTGTTCCTCATCCAGTTATGAATATGATTCAAATAGTTCTGAAGAGGAAAACATAAATGTTTGCAATCGATTCAAGAAGTCCTCCCGTATCAATTCGAGTCATCTAGACTCCAGTGTAGCGCCCAGAAAATGCACAAGATGGCGCACAAGCACTGTTGTTAATTGGTTGATTTGTCCGATGGGAATTTGTGTCAACTTACACCTTCTTTATGTGTGTTACCGCAATTGAATGCGACACACAATGATTCACCATCGCGTTATTTATGTCGTTTTCCTTCTAATTTCGCGATCAACACAGTGTTTTCAGATGAAAAAAAATGTTTTTACGAATTATGGATGCCACTAGTCCGCAGGTGTCGGTTATCCTTTAATCGCAACTGTACACGTGCGAAGCCCTGAGCTTTCAGTGACGTTGCTTTTCTTTCGTCTCACCTTCAGAACGCCACCAGTGACAATGCTGTCATCCAGCTCAGCGCCGTCCAGGCGGCGAGGTGACAAACTCTCTCACGCATAGATGTAGGAATGCATGTTGTGATCCAAGTTCATTTTTAACACCGTCGTGTTTCTCGTTTGTCAGGAAATTGCTCTCCAGCGACAGGAACCCCCCCATCGATGACTTGATCAAATCCGGCATCCTGCCCATTTTAGTTAATTGCCTGGAAAGAGATGACAAGTGAGTTTTGATAACGTTCACTCAATTTTAGCTTTTACCGTACAGTAATACCTTGGCTTACGAACTTAATTGCTTCCCAGACAGTGTGTAAGGCGAAAAGTGTGTATCCCAAAAATTTATTTCCCATCAAAAATCATTAAAATGAGAATAATCCGTTCCCAGGGCCCCATAAAACATAATTTTCTAATTTCCTAAGCCTTAAAATTACACAAAATAGACCTTATTTTATGTATAATAAATGTGTTATGGTATTATAATTAAAGAAATAAACTACTGTATAATAAAGTCATTTATTGACCTTTGTGATGGTTGTTGATGGCTTGATGGAATGGAGCGGCCGATTTCATCAGCATTCAACACTTGATGAGGAACGTAGCCTTCTTCTTTCACCATCTTGAGGAATGATCCCTTGTAGGTGCTTTCTCTGCAATAATTTTACCTAGTTCCTCATCAATTGTGTTCTGTTTAGCTGGGTTGATAGCTTTTTGCATCAAGTGTACAGATGGCTTGTGTGGGTTATTTGTGGAGCCTGATTGAAGGGAATTTTAACCTTGCAGTCTACACTATGCCTTTGAACTATCAAAGTTGAGAAGCAAGTCCAAATGTCACTGTTTTCTATCCATTTTCTCACTCTCTCTCTGTCGTCTCCCTGTCTCTTTAATGTTTAAACCATCTCCCCTCACTGCTGCGTTCTTGACCAATCACGCGGCTTTAACCGACGACTGGGTGTGGGGAATAGAGGACCAAAACAAGCCAGCTGCCATTTTAGTTTGTATGCCAAGGTAAAATGTTCATAAATTTAACCTTCGTAAACCGAAAAGTTCGTAAGCCAAGAGTTTCGTGAACCGAGTTAGCACTGTATATGTGAGTGGTGAGGGAAACACGGCGGCCATTTTGGTAGGGTCAAGCCAAATATAACAGCATTCCTGCTTCTCGGAGCTCCAAAATTCCCAGGACCTCGTGTACGCTGTTGCTGAACGGATGAATTTGCTGGACTGGAGGAATTTGGAGTGGGGGGGGTGTCATGTTACCCCGTTGCTGTTATTTTAGTCGATGCAAGGATTGCTTGTTTGCATATCACAACACTTTTGGCACCCTACTCTGCTTTTTGTCTCTGTCTCCCTCCTTTTACTGTAACTCTTTTCTCCATGTCCCACAGCCCCTCTCTTCAATTCGAGGCAGCTTGGGCCCTGACAAACATTGCCTCCGGGACGTCAGCGCAGACTCAAGCTGTGGTTAAATCTAGTAAGTTGACCCCCAAGCCACCCCTCCGTGTGTTCCCCATCTATTTGTGTTTGCCCGCAGACTACCCGGCAAGCTTACATTTTGTATTTTACACATGTTTATATTGTAGAATTTGTTCAACAAGAACCTCTTTGCATTAAAGTCACAAGAAGACACTGCCGTAGACAATATATGCGGTCGCACACACCTAATAATAAATAAATAGCCTGGTGGATTTCTGTGCTTTTATCTCGTGTTTGTGTTTTTCTTCTTTTTATTTTGGCCGCTGTGAGATGAAAGCTAATTTTTTTTTGTCATGCGTGTCATGTTTATTTTCAGATGCAGTACCGTTATTCTTGCGACTGCTCCGCTCTCATCATCAGAACGTATGTGAACAAGCTGTTTGGGCCCTGGGGAACATTATAGGTCAGTGGATTTATTGCACGTGCAAAAAATTAAGAGTTTTTGACTAGTATTTATCTGTCTGTCTAGCTATCCACTCTATCTACTCCAGCTAGCTAGCAAGCTATCTAGCTACCGTATCTAGCTATCTACTGTATCTAGCTAGCTATCTGCTGTATCTACCTATATACTGTAGCTAGCTAGCTAGCGAGCTACCTCGCTGGCTATCTACTGTATCTAGCTGGCTAGCTACTGTATCTAGATAGCTAGCTACTGCATCTAGCTTGCTCGCTATCTACTGTATCTAGTTAGCTGTCTACTGTATCTAGCTGTATATAGATAGCTATCTACTGTATCTAGCTAGCTTTCTACTGTATCGAGATAGATAGCTATCTGCTGTAGCTACCTCGCTAGCTAGCTACTGTATATACCTATATACTGTATCTAGCTAGCTATCTACTGTATCGACCTCACTAGCTACATACTGTAGCTAGATATCTACTGTATCTAGATAGCTATCTACTGTATCTAGTTAGCTAGCTATCTACTGTATCTAGCTAGCATCATTTAATACTTATTTTGTATTACACATTCACATTTCAAAACTATTTGTAGGTCATCGTGTTTATGTAGCACATTTTTCATACTTTGTGCAAACTTTTTGAATGAGTGTATCAAGTGCAAAAGTTCTTAAAAGTGCCTTCTTATATCACAAATAGCGCTACGGCATCGTTTTGTCGTTGTTTGAACTTGACATTGAGTGACCTTCACCACCCAGGTGATGGGCCACAATGCCGGGACTATGTCATCTCCTTGGGCGTGGTCAAACCGCTGCTGTCTTTCATTGACCCGTCCATCCCCATCACCTTTCTGCGCAACGTCACGTGGGTCATCGTCAACCTCTGCCGCAATAAGGACCCGCCCCCTCCCATGGAGACGGTGCAAGAGGTAAAAAAGAAACAAACTTGAGTCTGCCATCTTGAACAGCGACGTCTTCTTTTGCTGTGACGATTCCTTCATCGAGCCAACGCCTAACTTGCTTTTCTTTCTCTCCCCCGTCCCACATAGATTTTGCCTGCCCTCTGTGTGCTGATCCATCACACAGATATAAATGTAAGTATTAAGCAAAGTGTGCTTACATTCCAACGTCCCGATAATAATAATAATAATAATCCATTTAATTTCTCTGCGTCTTTCAAAACTCTCACGGTCACTTTACAGTCACAGAATCGGTTTTTCTGCCGTTGAGAAGCTCAAATAGATAGAAAGCTAGCTAACAGATGGCTAATAGATAGCCAGCTAGACAGTTGGCTAACTAGCTAGATAGCCATATAGCTTATAAATACCCAGCTTCATAGCTAGCTAGCCAGATAGCTAATAATAATAATAATAATCAGAATCAGAATAATAATAATAATAATAATAATACATTTCATTTCTAAGCGCCTTTCAAAACTGTCAAGATAGCAAATGGATAGCAAATAGATAGCCAGCTAGGTTGCTAGCTAATAGATAGCAAATATATTGCCAGCTAGGTAGCTAGCTAATAGATAGAAAATGACGAGCAAATAGTTAGCCAGCGACACAGATAGCTACTAAAAAGCAAATCTATAGCAAAATGGTAGCTAGTTAATAGATAGCAAATGGATAGCAAATTTATATCACATGACCTGAAATACAATTTTTCTGCCATATGAGCTCTCATTGGGATGTTTTTTCTTCATTTATTTTTCCAGAAATCACAATGCATGCTTTTTTTTTTTAACGATTTATTTGCTTGCTCACGCACCCGAAATTTGCAAATTTGTATTTTTATTTATGTTTGTTTATTTATAATATTAATACATTTCATTTATCATCGCCTTTCAAAACTCTCAAGGTCACTTTACAGTCACATGATGGTTTTTTTTTTTTTTTTTTTTTTTTTTTTTTTTTTTTTTTTTTTTTTTTTTTTTTTTGTGGATAAGCAGTGGCACCCACACGCGCCAGCGTTCACTCAACCCAGAATAACTCAAATAGATAGAAAGCTAGCTAGCTAATAGATAGCTAATCAATATCGAGCTAGATAGGCTGACACAGAGCGCCTCTGCGGTATTGAAAGCACTTTATACCGTCATTTACCTTCTGATGATCTAACATCAGGAGCGGGCGATTCAGTATTTTGCTCAAGGACACTACAACCAGGGATTAAAACCCCCAACCTCTGAGTACGAAGTTATCTCTCTCTCACAATGAAAACGTCACTCGAACATCTGAATGAATGCTAACTGAAGCAGCGTTTCTGCGGGTGTTTTTCATGTATTTGTGATTGATTGATGGACCTTATCCCAGTTGCTAAATTTTTGATGTTGTGCATTTAGATTCTGGTTGACACAGTTTGGGCTTTGTCCTACCTAACGGACGGTGGAAACGAGCAGATCCAGATGGTCATCGACTCGGGTGTGGTTCCACTTCTTGTGCCTCTCCTCAGCCACCAGGAAGTGAAAGTGCAGGTGAGACTCTGGACTCGGATGAGCAAATAAATCTCCCTGATAACGTCATTGATAAATATCGCCCTTGTTTTATCCCAACACGTAGACGGCGGCTCTGCGAGCAGTTGGAAACATCGTCACCGGCACTGACGAGCAGACGCAAGTTGTTCTCAACTGCGAAGTCTTGAGATATTTCCCAAATTTGCTCACACACCCGAAAGAAAAAATCAACAAGGTACCACAAGCACCCACACCAGATGTGCTTTTTATACTCATTGTTAACGTGTCGTTCATTGTAGTTGTTTGAATACAAATTTCCAGATGCTAAATTAAAATCTGTTATAATTAATTTATTCGCTGCCATTCCCGAATGTATTTGGGTATTGAAAAGTATGACGTGGAGCGCCGTTCCCGAATTTGTTCGGGTTTTGTTTTGTCATGATTGGGTGCTAATAAAGCGCTGGCCAGAGCTCTGGCCAAGTTATTGCCCCTTCCACAAGGGGACAGCATTTCCCATGTTAGCGCTTTCTTCCAGCTTCAGCTTTATAAACAAAATGTATGTATTGGATTGTATTTTGGACAGCCGCCTTCATTTTCTATCCATTAGCTAGCTAGCTAGCTAATACCTCTCTAGCTGACTGGCTGTAAGCTGTCTAGCTGGCAAGCTGTTGGCTATCTCCCTATCTATCAGCTATTTATTTGCTATCCATTAGCTAGATAGCTCTTAGCTGTCTAGCTGTTGGCTATCTGGCTATCCATTAGCTCTTTATTTGCGATCCATTAGCTAGCTAGCTCTTAGCTGTCTATCTGACTGGCTATAAGCTGTCTGGATGGCAAGCTCTTGGCTATCTATTTGCTATTCGTTTGCTATCCATTAGCTAGCTAGCTTTCTATCTATTTGAGTTACTTCGGGGTTGAGTGAACGTCGGCGCATGTGGCTGCCGCTGCTCACCCACAGAAAAACTATCCTGTGACTGTAAAGTGACCTTGAAAGTTTTGAAAGGCGCTTATAAATGAAATGTCTTCTTCTTCTTCTTCTTCTTCTTCTTCTTCTTCTTCTTCTTCTTCTTCTTCTTCTTATTATTATTATTATTATTATTATTATTATTATTATTATTATTATTATTATTTCAAGCTCATATAACTCCAGACGCATATAATTTAGGAAATAACTTTTTTTTCTGATGAAACAAGTGAGTCTAAGGTTTCATACACTGCAGTGAATGTTTGTCGTCCTAAAACTCAATATTTTCCGGGTCTTGGAATTTGAGTGACAATGACAAAAACCCTGGCACTGGAGTGGACACATTTTTGCACATTGTCTGGCAGTGAATGAGTTAAAACTCTTTCTCTTTAACCCTTTAATTTTTTTTGTATTTATTTCTTGTGATTTGTAGGAAGCTGTGTGGTTCCTGTCCAACATTACAGCCGGAAACCAGCAACAGGTCCAAGCTGTGATTGATGCTGAACTCATCCCAATGATCATTGACCAACTGGCTAAGGTTTTTTATTTGTTTTATTTTTCCTATTACAAATTCCTTCATAAGATGGTCCAAAAGATTTCTATATCGTACCGATAGCCCTGCCCCCTCTGTCAAGTGGGCCTGGGACCTTTTTGACATCAATAAAGGGTATTTTTTGCTGTCAATAGATAAATTTATGCATCAAAAGTGACCTCTTGCATTTCTGCAGGGGGACTTTGGCACTCAGAAGGAGGCAGCGTGGGCCATCAGCAACCTCACCATCAGTGGAAGGAAAGACCAGGTGAGCTCTTTTCTCATCACCATGTCATCGTGGAAGGAAATACTCCTCTACTTACGAACATTCAAGTTACCAACAATGGTACATATGAACATTTGTGCGGGTATGTTGAAAAATGTTCGCACAGAGATGCTGTAAGTTAGATTTTGGATTCTGAAGTTCAACTTTATTTCATTTATCTTATCACGCACATGTACACACTTTGTGTGTGTGTGTGTGTGTGTGTTGTCTCTCCCTCTCAATTACATTCAGTATGTAGTATTACATGTTGTACATGTACATATAATAATAATGATGGTGATGATGACAATAATGATGGTGATGATGACAATAATGATAATAATAATAAACATTTTTGCGGGTATGTCGAAAAATGTTGGTTAGATTTTGTATTGTGAAGTTAAACTTCATTTTATTTATTTTATTACGTACATGTACATACTGTGTATCTCTCGCTTACATATGTACAATTCTCTGCAGTTGTACATGTACATATCTTCATAGAGCATATATTCTATTAAATGTTTATTTTTCAATACAAATCAATACAGTTTACTGATACAAACCTTAAACATACTTATATAACCCTTAAACATACATTCCTTACAAAATATAGCACCTTATAAAGTCACCTTCCTTAGGACCGTTCGGAATGCATCTCGTTCATAAGTTGGGGAGTGTCTGTAACAGGTTTTTTTTGCCAGACCTTGCAGCTCTTGTAAGCAACTTGAGGTGTCATTCTTCATACGGCTGTGGTGTGTTTGTGGTAGGTGGAGTACCTGGTGGAGAAAAACGTCATCCCCCCGTTCTGTAACCTGATGCTGGTGAAGGACCCCCAAGTCGTGCAGGTTGTCCTTGACGGCCTCAAGAACATTCTCATCATGGCGGGCGAGGAAGCCAGCAGCATCGCCGAGATCATCGAGGAATGCGGGGGTGCGTGGGGTGGCATTGTTTTACGTTTTCCTTGCGCTATTTTTCACTTATATCTCTCTATTTTAGGGTTGGAGAAGATTGAAAACTTGCAGCAACATGAAAACGAGGATATCTACAAACTGGCCTTTGAGATTATTGATCAGTACTTTTCAGGAGATGACGTAAGTTCACGCCAAGCCGTCGGAATCCACAGACGCAAACTGGATCTGATCCGTGTTTCTGACGCGCCGCTCAATACGCCAGCGGCATAAAATCCATGATATAATGCAAGGGTGTCAACCTGTTATGAATTATGGGAAGCCATCCCCTCCACATATTACATAAAGAGCGCACAACAAATTAATGAAAAAAAATAGTTGTCAAATTTGAAGGAAAAATAATGACTTATTGTGGTTTACATGGAACAATTTGAAAATTTGGTTTGGACTTGAAATTTCACAGTTTGATTGGCCGAACAAATATGTGGCGGGCAAGATTTGGCCCCCGGGCCTTGACTTTGACACCTGTCACATAATGTTTAGCTCGCCAGTGAATGAATGAAATTTATACACCTTTATAGTCCACTTTACTTTTTATTCCCTTTTTCTTTCTCTGATCAATGATCACAATTGCATCGTTGCTCCTAACGAAATGAAAATAATAGTAATAATAATAATAATAATCATTGGATTGGATTGGATTTGCCTTTATTAGTCTCGCAGTGGAGAAATTTACATTTCACAGCAGCAAAATGATGAAAGGAATGAAAGTAGAAAAACAAAACTAATAATAATAATACATTTCATTCATAAGCGCCTTTCAAAACTCTCAAGGACATAGCAATTTTTCTGCGGGTGAGCAGCGGCAGCCAGGCGCGTCACACAACACAAAAGCTCCACCAAAACGAACAAAAAAATATCTGACTTACTAAATATGTAAAAATAAATAAATACATGCAAAAGAAGGACATGTTTTTAAATACAAAACAAAAATGAAAAAAAGACAACTATTTGCATGAAAAAGATTTGATTAAAATATATAAAAACAGCTTAAAAAATGCAAAATGCGAAAACATTTTTAAGTGTGACTGAGCAAATTGTTCAATGTGTCCTCATGTACAAAATACTTTTTAACTACAGATATCAGAGTTTAAAATGTATTATTATTATGATTATTATTATTATTAGTAGTAGTAGTAGTAGTATTGTTTTAGTTTTATTATTATTATTGTTATTATTATTATTAATCACGAGGGTGAAGAAGCTGTTTAAATGTCTGCTAGATTTTATGCGCAAGGATCAGTACGTGAGGGAAGTAGCTGGAAAAGGTGGTGTGCATGGTGTGGAGGGTCCAGTTGGATTTTCCGCACTTAACAAATTTCCCCAATCTGAGACTCTCAAATCACACTACTTTTTTCAATACTACCCCAACATAAAAAGTATTATTTTGTGACAAGTGTAAACCAGAATTTTAGCCAATAAACCCCCCCCGCCCACCCTTCACATGGAAGTTCATCATGACATTTCCCTCTCCTCTTTTTTCAGATCGACGAAGATTCCACCTTGATCCCAGAGAGCACTCAAGGAGGAACCTTCAACTTTGACCCCGCTTCCAACATGCAAACAAAGGAGTTTAATTTCTAAGGAGAAAAAAAACAACAACAACAACAAAAACCAGGATGTTTGCTTCAACCAGCTGCACGGGTACTCTTTAATCTCCCTCCACTCCCTTCCTTTCTTCTCAAACCTGATATGGAAGGAAAAAAATGACTTTGATATGGATACATATTCAAAATGGCCACTGAGAGATGTACAGTATGCCCCTCCACCATCACCACATCTGCACTGTGGAGATTTTTGTTACCCCTCACCACTATTTTGCCCCCCCACCCTGCTGCATCACAACAATTTTTGCTTTGACATATCGCAGGAAACACCACGGACTAAATGTACACTAGCACATTTTTGTTAGTAGTCTTACGCTCTCACACACTCTTTCACACACACACACACATATTTGGAATATTAGTGTGCATACTTCAATTTGGAATCCATCATATCACACACAAATGTTGCGGATTTTGTGTTTTGTCCCCACGTTATCTTCCGTCACCCCCCCTGACTGACCCCCAAGTACCACCCCCTTCCCCGCTAACACCATTCTCCTCTTCACTAAGGGTGAAAGGGCTCAAACGGTGGCAGAAAGACTTGACATGACTTTATGATGTCACATCTTTTTTTTACGTGACCTCAATTGAATTATTCAAAACTGCCATTTTTTTTATTTCTTCCTGTTAACGACATGCTGGGAAGGATTTGGCAGAGGAAGGAAAAAGAGGTCATTGGGAATTGCAGAGACTTTCAGTGTCCACGGTAGCGTACCCCCCACCCTCACCCACCACACACCCCACCATACTGCTGGACGTCCTTTTCGCTCATGATTCCCCTTTAATGTGAAATGTATTAAGTTGGGGGAGGTGACGCTAACACCAAAATTTGCTCAAAGCGACCTGAATTTAATCGTGTGCGTGTTTAAAACATTTTTTTCCCCCTCAGTTTTATCTCATGGTGTAATTTTACTTCTAGTTGGAGCTTCCGATTGAATTTTGTTTGGAGCTACACCGTGTTTCAGTTTTATGAGTAGGACGGAGCGTTCGGACCATCGAGTAAAAAAAAAAGAAAATATTTGAAGAGAATGTCACAAGAAATGGGAGTTAAAAGAGAAACAAAAAAAAAAAACTGCCAGAAAATTAAGGTTTCCCCAATTCAGTGAAAATGTTATGCGGAAAAAGTTAAGCTTTCTACTAGTAAATTTTTCTTTGTCGTAGCTTTTAGTGTTGCAAGTTTTTTTTCTTGTATGATGACAATATTTTTTTTGTTTTTTAATTTTAATTTTATTTTTTTTTAATTCATGAGAAAAAAGAATTTTGTATTTTTTTGTAGTTTTTTTAGTTTTTACTTTTTTAGTTTTTTTGTTTTTTTTTTCATAATAGTTATTTTTATTTTGTATTTTTTATTTCTTTGTTGTTGTTTTTTTTAATTTTTTTTTTAATTCATGAGAAAAAAGAGAGCAACAATCCATGTCACTTTTTGCTTAATGTGACGACTTAAAGTTAATAATGAGAGGAATAAGTAAAACGTAGGCAATATTGTTTCGTTAAAAGAAACCATTTGATTAAATATATAATTTGCAAAAATGTTATGCAGGGAAAAAGAAATTGTTTTTCGTAATCCAACTTTTTACTGTATTTTTTTTTTTTTACATTAAAACTGAAAACTGTTATTTCGATGTTTTTTTTCCGTGTAACATTTGTGTCAAAACAATAATTTGATCGTATTGGAAAAGAAAAAAAAATGGCTTGAAGCCTGAATGTAATTTTGGTATGTTAGAGTGGGCCAAGTGTTGCAACAAAAAACAACGTCGCAATCGGGGGTGGGGCTGTAATGTCTTTGCTACAAAAAAAAATTGTGAAAAACTCGCAATATAACAACATATCTCCAGTGTTATTTCCCCGCGCAGCAGTCGAGGTTTTTCAAAGAAAAGTGTCATTTATCCGCGGCTGTTCAGAAAATAACAGCTTATTGCTCATTATATTTTGACTCACTCACAACCGTGACTTCATTTTTTGGAAGACTATTTTGTTTCTCTTAAAGGACAACCGACACCTCCGGACAAGTTGTGTCCATAATTTGTAAAATGGCTTGAAATGACTTCTACTGAGCGTATTTTACAAAGATTCCACCGCATATAGCTATATTTTACCTTTTAAGACTTGCGCTGAATATTCAGGAAGTTTTGTTTTCGAGTTTGTGACGATTCCTCACGTGACATCACTGAAGGAATGCCCCCTGACCGAGAAAGCAACACACGATGCATTTTGGGTACTTTGTTTGGTCTGAAAACTTCGTGTTGATGGCGAAATTAGAAGGAAAACACAAATAACGCGATGGTGAATTGTGTGTTGCACCAAGACTACTATTTGATACTAGTTGACACAAATTCCCAGCAGGCAAATCAGCCCATTTCCAACGCAGCTTGGGCGCCATCTTGTGCATTTTCTGGGACGCTACATTGGAGTCCACATGCCTTAAAATGACACGGAAGGACTTCTTGAATCGATTGCAAACATTTATGCTTTCCTCTTCAGAACTATTTGAATCATATTCATAACTGGATGAGTAACAAGAAAGCATCTTCTCCCAATCTGAAGCCATTGTTTTGATTCTAGAGCAAGGCGAAGATGTCCTGGCGTGACATCACGAACAAGGGGGCGGGACCTTCTGAAACTCACCATCTCCGAGGTCATTTTGAAGTAGTTTTAGGACACATTAATTCATTTTATTGGTGTTTTCCATTTGACTGAAAATATCAGCCTGCGTGTTTTGGGTATTTTAGATGCGATAAAACGTTTTTCTGATGTCAGGAAACAAAAAAAATGGTGTCGGTTCTCCTTTAATTTACAATACATATTGACTTATGTAGCGCTTTAACAACAGTTGAAACGAACAAAGGCACACCTTCACCGATCTTCATCACAAGACCTCACGTACTTGATTTGAACAGTTGTATTAAAAAATGTGATGTGTATCTCTCCCTGAATATAAATATCTTATATGGACATGAAGCCTGTAAAAAGCTACCGCCGCTAACGCGTTGTTGAATGGATGACAACAATGAGGACTTCGTTGTCTCCAAATGGCAGCCGAAGCAGTTTTTTTTTCTTCTCTCTTGTTGAAGCAATATTTCTTTTTTTTGTTATTATATTTGACTTGCATCTGTATTGTCATGTTGGTTAGTAATAATTGAAAGCGTTTTTTTTCCCCTTTTTTTGTAGTGGTGTCGGGGTGATGTGCTTTCTCTCTTCCCCCCCCCCCCCCCCCCCCCCCCCCCCCCCCAGACTTTAAAGGACAACCGACATCTCCGGACAAGTTGTGTCCATAATTTGTCAAATGGCTTCAAATGACTTGTACTGAGCGTATTTGACGAAGATTCCACCGCATCTAGCTATAATTTACGTTTTATGACTCGCACTGAATATTCCGGAAGTGTTGTTTTTGAGTTGGTGACGAGTCCGTACGTTACGTCACAGAAGGAACGCCCCTGACCGAAAAAAAGCACACATTGTAGCAGTCCTTCCATTGCGTCAATGCATTTTGCTGGACTTGTTTGGTCTGAAAACTTCGTGTTGCATCAAAAAGAGGCAGAAGAGGGCGAGAAAGCTCCGTGTAAGGAATTAATCAGCCTGTGGAAACGGGCTGATTAATTCCTTACACGGAGCTTTGTCGCCATTTTCTGCCTGTTTTTGGTGCTGCATTTCCCGCCCCCAGATACCTCAAAATGGCACAGAATAAATTATTTAATCGATTGAAAACTTTCCTCTTTAGAACTATTTGAATCATATTCATAAGAGGATTAGTAACAAGAAAGCATCTTTTCCGAATCTGAAGCCATTGTTTTGATTCTCCAGCAAGGCAAGACATCTTGCGGTGACGCCACGAACAAGGGGGCGGGACCTTCTGAAACTGGCCACTTCAGGGTTTCTTTTTTTTTTTTTTTTTGCAGATTTTGGACACTTTAAGTCATTTTTATTGATGTTTTGCATTTGACTAAAAATATTCTACTGCGTGTTTTGGGTATTTTAGATGCTATAAAACGTTTTTCTGATGTCAGTCGGAAAACAAAAAAGTGATTGTCGGTTGTCCTTTAAATGCTCCTCTGCTCAGCTGCTAACTACTGAGGATGCGAGCTCGGAGGTTGCTAGTTGTTTATAACGGAACAAAATTGTAGAACGAGGGTGTACAGAAATCCACTAGCAGACTAGACCGAGCCACTTTAAAGATTCACAATTATTATTTTTTTTGGTCTTGTACCCGCATTTGGATACAAGCTTATGTTTGTTGCAAGATTTTTACTTGCTCTTGAAAGAAAAAAAAAGTTGTTTTAAAATGAATACTTAGAAGAAAAAAAGCAACAGACAGCGTTTTGGCCTCTGATTGTTTCTATCTTTTTATAAATTTTAGATTGAACTCTTCTTCTCTCTTTAAGGTGGCTCAGTGATGCTTTCGACTCTTGTGCATATTAAAGACAAATATGAGTTGGGGAAAAAAACTGTCACGGTGCCTTTTATTTATATATGTTTTTAGTCCTTTTGTTGTTTGTTTCTTACTAACGTATGGGGAGATTCAAACAAATAGGCTGCTCTAAAAAAATTATCGCTCATTATAAATCCTGAAAAAAATACGGAAAGTGGTCTGATTAAGTTTGTATTGCAAGTTTTAAAATACAGTGATACCTGAGTTTACGAACCCCTTGACTTACGAACTTTTCGGTTTACGAACGTTGCATTTATGAAAACTACCTTGGCATACAAACTATTTTTCGGGATACGCACGGAGCTGCCACAATGAGTGATGTGTCGTTCGCGAACGAGCCCGTTCTAACAAGAAAATGCTATCAACCCAGCTAAACAGAAGACAATTGATGAGGAACTAGGTAAAATTATTGCAGAGAAAGCACCTACACAAAGGATCATTCCTCAAGATGGTGAAAGAAGAAGGTTACGTTACTCATCAAGTGTTTAATGCTGGGGAAAGTGGCCACTCCATTCCATCAAGCCATTAACGACCATCACAAAGGTAAATAAAATGACTTTATTGTACAGTACAGTTTATTTCTTTCATCATAATACTATAGCACATTTATTATCCATAAAATAAGGTATATTTTGTGTAGTTTTAAGGTTTAAAAAAAGTAAAAAAAATTGTTTTGTGTGGACCTGAGAACGCATCATTCTCGTTTTAATGGTTTCCTATGGGAAATTAATTTTTGGGATACACACTTTTCGCCTTACACACTCTGTCTGGGAACCAATTAAAATCAAGTTCCCACTGTATCCATTTTTTTTGTTTTGAAAGGCGCTTATAAATGGAATGTATTATTATTAATTATTATAAATCCCGTTTCAATCCAAACACTCCAGCTCTATCATCGATTAGTTTGCCTGTGCCATCGTAATCCCTGTGAATTGTATTTTATTTTTTATAGTACCTATGCTTGTCTGTGACTGTAAAGTGTCCTTGAGAGCTTTGGAATGTGCTTAAAATGAAATGTATTATTATTATTATTATTTATTAGTAGTAGTATTCTAAATCCCGTTTCAAACCAAACACCCCTGCTCTGTGCTCGATTAGTTTGCCTGTGCCATCGTGTTACTTCCGGAAACATGCGTCTGCTCTGCGCAAACTCAGTTTAGTTGCCAATTGGACTCACTGGTAGCTTATCGATTCTGCTCGACTGTTGCAAACATGAGTGACTAACAGCCACATCGTATCTTCGGGTGCCATGTTGAAGGTAATAATCACATCGGCTTCCCCCAAGCCCACGCGCGCATTTGCAACAGGTGAGTTTTTTTTTGGACGAAAACAAGTTATTTGTATTCGTTGTCTGCGAGGAAGCTAACTCGCTTAGCCGCCACTTTCCAAACGGACTGAATCGAGCAACTACTCGTTTGGTATGCGGCTGTTTTTTTGTTTTCCCCCTGCAGCCGCTTTGCTGAGTTGTGTGTTTGTAACAATTGCCACCATTCGTTTGCAACCCCCCCCCCGCAGAAATGTAGAGGAAAAAAAATCACATTCCAAAATCTCACCGCTTCTGTTTAGCAACGACTAACTGCTAATCGTGTTCATCGAATAAGTCTATGTGGGAGCGTGTTGTGAACGCTTATTTTATGTGACATTTTCCAATAAAGATTCATCACACAGTTTCTCATACCATATTAAAGTGAATTTAAATAGCTTTCAAATGATGTATAGATTATTGTTCTATGACAAATAATAAGGAAATCATGGCATTTTTAAAGTTCGAAATATGAGGGGATTTTCTGCCAGTTAAAACAATGAAAATCTGTGACCGCGTTCTTTATGACAGTTTAAACTATCATAACTTTCTTAATTTTTGGCAGAAGTACCATTGGAAAGCTTTTGAAATTCTAAACAAGAACAAATATCAATCAAAATATAAATGAGCAAATATCAACGATCGAATGCAGGCAGATATTCGTCAGAAATCAAAAATGGCTGTCACTGAATACTAGGAAATAAAATTGCGAGTTCTCGAAATATATATGCTAATGCTTCTTTTCTGGTCCAGGCCCTCCCTATATTTTGCAATGCCGTGTTGCATATTTTGAATACATCTTACAAATCTAAATATACTAGAAAAAAGTAGTCAGATGGATTTAGTTGTTAACCTCTAACCCAAATTTGATCTGCAGGTCACATGCTCAGCCAATTCCCTTCTGTGTGCTCATCTCTGCATCGTTGTTTGTTGTAAAAATACTGCCAGATCTTGTTTTCAGGACAGCCAGCCTCCACCTGACCACCTGACCGACGCACAAGGACAAAATGGTGGACGTGGCAAAATGGCCCATCTTCAGTGTGATGGCGCCCCAAGACCTGGCCTGCATCTGGAAAGCATGCGTTTTTGGCGCGGCCGCCAATGAGGCTATCTTTATCACCAATGAAAACGAGGTGTGTGTGTGTGTGTGTGTATACATTGTAAACACAAAACAAAGAGAGTTAATACTTACAGATGCTCCCCAACTTACAAACGAGGTACGTTCCGAACGGTCGTTTGTAAGGTGAATTTGTTCGTTACTTCAGTGCTATCTTTTGTATGGAATGTATGTTTAAGGCTTATATAAGTAACATGTATTGGTTTGTTTCTACATGGACATAATAAGTTAAATGAAGTTTAACTTGACAATACAAAATGTAACTTACAGCATCTCTGTTCCGAACGGTCGTTCGTAAGGTGAATTTGTTCGTAAGTTGTTTCAGTGCTATATTTTGTATGGAATTTACGTTTAAGGGTTATATAAGTATGTTCAAGGTTTATATAAGTATGTTTAAGGCTTGTATAAGTGATTGGTTTGTACTGAAAAATAAAATAATAATACATTTCATTTATAAGCGCCTTTCAAAACTCTCAAGGAAACTTTACAGTCACAGGATATTTTTCTCTTCGGGTGAGCAGCGGCAGCCACACGCGCCAGCGTTCACTCAAGTCGGAAGTTACATAACTTTTCATAAAATGTATGCTCTATAAAAATGTGTACATGTACAACTGGAGAGAATACTACATATGTTACTACAAAAATGTTCATATGTACCGTTGTTCGTAACTTGAATGTTCATAAGTAGGGGAGCGTCTGTATATTTAAGCCACCTACACGTACGTCATTTCAGAATGATCTGCTACCTTCATGCTAACATATAAGGGACAACGCCATTGACATGCTAATGGTTAGCATTGATGATTGCAGTTTTGGAACTGCGTACGCAATGGATATTGAAACAGAACTGTTGGAGCAACACTTGTAGACTGACAATTTGAAGGCAGTAACGAGCGTGTTTTGTTTTTTACCGGTGAGACGGCAGCCGCGGCATCTGTAAAGATGATATTTAAGAATTAAAGAGGAAATAAAAAATGAAATGCGATGATTAAAAACGCCGGTTGAGTTGCGGTCATCTCATTTCGTTTGATTGGCTGCGTTTGGTCCAGGTGTACGCGATTGGCCTCAACTCCAGCACCTGCCTGGGCACGGGGGACAACCTGAGCACAGTCGTCCCCAAGAAGCTGGACTTCCTGAGCGGCAGGAAGGTGATCGGCGTGAGTTACGGCAGCGGGCCGCACGTCCTGCTGGCCACCGCCGGTCGGTATCGCCAAACGCCGGCCCGCCAAAAATGGCCTCTTTGATGGTTTTCACGGCGACTCTTTTGCGCTTTCAGACGGCGAGCTGTTTGCTTGGGGGCACAACGGCTACAGCCAGCTGGGGAATGGCACTACCAACCAAGGGCTGACGCCCATCCTGGTGTCGGAAAACCTGCTCAAGGGGAAAGTGACGCAGGTGGCGTGCGGCTCGCATCACTCCATGGCGCTCACCCAATCGGGAGAGGTACTCACTACAACTCGTGCAAAGCGAGACGTCAGCTGGACCAAATATGTCCTTCTTTCATTTTCTAACTTCCTTCCTTCCTTCCATTTCTTTCTTCTTTCCATGCTTTCTTCAATTCATTTCTTCCATTCCTTTCTTTCTTTCTTCCTCCCTACTTTCCTTCCTTTTTTTCTATTCCTTCCATTCCTCCCTTCCTTCAATTTCTTTCTTCTTCCATTCCTTCCTTCTATATCTTTTTTCCATCCTTCATTTCTTCCCTCCTTCCTTCCCCCTTACTTCTATTTCTTTCTTCCTCCCTACTTTTCTTTCTTCCTTCCATTTCTTCATCCCTTTCTTCTTTCTTTCCTTCCTTCGTACCTTCCTTTCTTCCTCCCTTCTTTATTTACTTCCTTCCTTTCTTCATTTTTTTCCATTCATCCTTCCTTCCTTCCATTTTTTCCTTCCTTTCTTCCTCCCTTCTTTATTTCCTTCCTTCCTTCCTTCCATTTTTCCTTCCTTCCTTCCTTCTCTTCCATTTCTTTTTTACTTGTTTCCTTCCTTCTTCCTCCATTCCTTCTTTCCCTTCCTTCCTTTCTTCCTCCCTTCTTTATTTACTTCCTTCCATTTTTCCTTCCTTCCTTCTCTTCCATTTCTTTTTTACTTGTTTCCTTCCTTCTTCCTCCATTCCTTCTTTCCCTTCCTTCCTTTCTTCCTCCCTTCTTTATTTACTTCCTTCCATTTTCCCTTCCTTCCTTCTCTTCCATTTCTTTTGTACTTCTTTCCTTCCTTCTTCCTCCATTCCTTCTTTCCCTTCCTTCCTTCCTTCCTTCCTTCCTTCCTACAATTTCTTCCATTTCTTTTTTACTTCTTTCCTTCCTTTCTTCCTCCATTCCTTCTTTCCTTCCTTCCCTTCCATTTTTTTCCTTCCTTCCTTCCTTCTTCCTCAATTCCTTCTTTCCCTTCCTTCCTTCCTTTCTTCCCTCCTCGCTTCCCTGGCGTCAGGTATACGCCTGGGGCTACAACAGCTGCGGGCAGGTGGGCTCGGGTTCCACGGCGACTCAGCCTGAGCCGCGTCGCGTTTCCAGCGGCCTCCAGAGCAAGTTTGCGGTGGGCATCGCGTGCGGCCACACGTCGTCGGCGGCGCTGGCGGACGACGGCCAGGTGAGCCCCGAGGCAACCGTACGATCTTCCTTCCCCGGCGGGACGTCGTTCCCTCCCTTTTGCGCAGGTGTACGCCTGGGGCTACAACGGCAACGGTCAGCTGGGACTGGGCAATAACGGCAACCAGCTGGCTCCGTCTCGAATCCTCGCTTTGCAGGCTTTGTGTGTGCAGCAGGTGAGGGCTCGCTTACTAAAAGGGAGCGCGCCTCGCCCATGCCTAACGTTATTATTATCTCCCTTCCAGATCGTATGCGGGTACGCGCACGCGTTAGCGCTGACGGACGAGGGCATCCTGTACGCTTGGGGCGCCAACACGTACGGCCAACTGGGCACGGGCAACAAGAGCAACCAGCTGAGCCCCGTGCGGATCATGAGCGACAAGGGAAGGTGCGACAAAATCCGAAAATTGAAGTCGGACGTGACTTCAACATAATCTTCTTGATTTGAATACCACGCCCCTGGACGTCCCGAGCACCAACATCCAGCAACCAACAGAACGTAGACATTTTTAATGGGTTGTCTTTCCATGACCTGATAGATTTGTAACCTGGCGAATGAGCTCTTCCTGTTTACCAAGTCCTAAATTAGTCCAAGGAGTACTTTTGCTATTATGGGAGCAAAAAAGACCCCACCACGGGCTACTGTTAAGCCGAAGAGGACGCAAAAGAAAAGAAGAAGAAGAAGATCATTGAAAAACGCCAACGAGGTGTGCGTTTGTGTAACTTAGCGTCCCAGTACTAGTACGCTAAGTCAACCATCGCTACGTGTGGTGTTTCTGTGTTGTCTAAGCAACCTTCTCAGGCAATAGAAGAGGTTGAAAAACTTCTGTTGATTTGGATTAATCAAAAGCAGCTAGCAGGGGACAGTGTGAGGCAGGGTATTATCGCCGAGAAAGCACAGCAACGTTTTTCTGATGTCATTTAGGAAGCAAAACGACATCATCGACCATCACGAAGATCAATAAAACGACTTTATTATACAGTACAGTTTATTACTTTCACTACAATCCAATAGCACATTTATTTTACATAAAATAACGACTATTTTGTGTAGTTTTAAGGCTTATTTTGTAGAACATTATATTTTATGGGGACCTGGGAACGGATTATTCTCATTTTAATGGTTTCTTATGGGAAATGACGGTTCGGCAGACAAACTTTTTGCCTTATACACACTTTCTGGGAACCAATTAAGTTCGTAAGCTGGGGTATCACTGTACAGTGATACTTTGGGTCACGAACTTAATTGGCTCCCAGACAGAGTGTGTAAGGCGAAAAGTGTGTATCCCAAAAATTAATTCCCCATAGGAAACCATTAAAATGAGAATAATCCGTTCCCAGGTCCCCATGAAACGTAATTTTCTACTAAATAAGCCTTAAAACGACACAAAATATACCTTATTTTATGTATAATAAATGTGCTATTTTATTATAATTAAAGAAATAAACTGAACTGTATAATGCCGGCTGCCATTTTCTTGTTAGGAGAACGGGCTCGTTCGAGAATGACACGTCACTCATTGTGGCAGCTCCGTGTGTATCCCGAAAAATAGTTTGTATGCCAAGGTAAAATGTTCATAAATGTAACATTCGTAAACCAAAAAGTTTGTAAGCCAAGAGGTTCGTAAACCGAGGGATCACTGTATCTTGAAGTCATGGTGACCAAATAACCCAGCGCCCCGGGGGTCGCCGACCTCTGCCTTCCGCTAATAGACACAAAAACAACACCGGCTTTTGTTTTCTGTGCAGGATCGTGGAGGTGGCCGCCTGTCACTCCACGCACACGTCGGCCGCCAAGATGCAGAACGGCCGAGTGTACATGTGGGGTCAGTGCAGGGGTCAGTCCATCGCGTTGCCCCACCTCACGCGCTTCACTTGCACCGATGACGTTTTTGCATGCTTTGCTACGCCCCCGGTGATGTGGAGGCTTCTGTCCATCGGTGAGATAGATACTCGATGAAACGGAAATGTCAACATTCATACGCAATTTCAGTCGCCGCCATGGAAGAAAATGTGCTTCTATGGAAGAAAACGGCCTTCTGAAATCCAAGAAGCGCTTTCGGGATGACGTCTTCTGATGTTTTTTGCAGAGTTTGACGACTTTCTGACGGTGGCTCAGTCCCTCAAGAAGGAATTTGACAACCCCGAGACGGCCGACCTCAAATTCTGCGTGGAGGGCAAATACATCCACGTCCACAAAGCCGTTCTTAAAATCAGGTCAGACTTCCCTTCAAGGTATTCAGTCAAGCTTTGAATTAAAGGACAACCGACACCGCCGGACAAGTTGCGTCCATCATTTGTAAAATCACTTCTACTGAGCGTATTTGACAAAGATTCCACCGCATATTTTCCCTTTTAAGACTCACGCTGAATATTCAGGAAGTCTTGTTTTCCAGTTGATGCCGATGCTCTATGTGACGTCACAGAGGGAACGCCCCTGACCGAGAAAGCGACACACAATGCATTTTGGGTACTTTTTTTCCCATCTGAAAACAGTGTTGATGGCGAAATTAGAAGGAAAACTACATAAATAACGTGATGGCGAATCGTTGTGTGTTGCAGCCAATTGCGGTAACACGCATAAAGAAGGTGTAAATTGACACAAATTCCCAGCAGACAAATCAGCCCATTTCCAACGGAGCTTGGGCGCCATCTTGTGCATTTTCTGGGACGCTACATTGGAGTCCAGATGGCTCGAATTGATACGGAAGGACTTCTTGAATCGATTGCAAACATTGATGCTTTCCTCTTCGGAACTATTTGAATCAATATTCATAACTGGATGAGTAACCAGAAAGCATTTTCTCCCAATCTGAACTCTCTGAAGCCATTGTTTTGATTCTGGAGCAAGGCAGTTTGTGAAGGAGTTTCCTTACGTGACGTCATGAACAAGGGGGCGGGACTTTCTGAATCTCGCCACTTCCGAGCTCATTTTGTGGCAGTTTTGGGACACTTGAAGTCATTTTTATTGGTGTTTTGCATTTGAGTAAAAATATCATCCTGTGTTTTTGGGGTATTTTAGATGCGATCAAACGTTTTTCTGATGTCAGTTAGGGAACAAAAAAATGGTGTCAGTTGTCCTTTAACTTCCTACAGATTTTGAACTTGCGATTTTTTGTTGTTGTTGTAACACGCATTTGATTTGCAAATTCAAGCATTCTGTGATTTGCCCTTTTGTGTTCCAGGTGTGAACACTTCCGCTCCATGTTCCAGTCGCACTGGAACGAAGATCTGAAGGAAGTGATCGAAATCGACCAGTTCTCCTTCCCGGTTTATCGTTCCTTTCTGGAGTTCCTCTACACGGATAACGTTGAGCTGCCACCGGAGGACGCTATCGGTGAGAAACGCCAAAAAAAAACAACGCAGATGGAAACTGCACTCGGTCCTTTCTAGTCTAACCATGCCCCCCTATTACTCTATTTAGAATTGAATTTTATTTTTAATTGTATTTTATACAATATTTGTTTCCGTTTGTCAGAATTCCTTATGAGAGAAGACTTGTGAGAGTCTAGCTAGCTACGTAGCTGTCTATTTGCTAACTATTAGCTGTCTAGCTAGCTATCATTTAGCTATCTATCTGGCTAGGTAGCTATCTATTAACGACTGTATCTATTAGCTGGCGAGCTATCTTTCTGTCTGAGTTACTTTGGGGTTGAGTGAAAGCTGGTGCGTGTGGCTACCGCTGCTCACCCACAGAAAAACTGATCCTGTGACTGTAAAGTGACCTTGCTAGTTTTGAAAGGCGCTTAGAAATGAAATGTATTATTATTATTTATAGTATCTATGCTTGTCTGTAAAGTGTCCTTGTTTGTTTGCTAGCTATCAATTAGCTATGTAGCTAGCTCGCTAGCTATCTAGTGAGCTATCTATTATATATCTGGCTGGCTTGCAAGCTAGCTATTAGCTGGCGAGTTAGCTTTCTATGAGTGGGTTGAGTGAACGCTGGCGCCTGTGGCTGCCTCTGCTAACCCACAGAGAAAAAAAATCCTGTGACTGTAAAGAGAGAGTTTTGAAAGGCGCTTCGACATGAAATGTATGATTATGAAAGTGAAATATTGGCTGCGCAGGACTTTTGGACTTGGCCACGTCGTACTGCGAGAAGCGCCTGAAGCGTCTTTGCCAGCATCTCATCAAAAGCGGCATCACGGTGGAAAACGCCTTCACGTTGCTGTCGGCCGCCGTTCGCTACGACGCCGAGGTTTGCCCCTTTTGACCTTGCGTTGACCTTCACGCCGTTGATTGAAATTGTGCTTGGATTGTTGGCTCCTCAGGATCTGGAGGAATTCTGCTTCAAGTTTTGCGTCAACCATCTGACGCGAGTGACGCAGACGGATGCTTTCGGACAGATTGACGGCCATTTACTCAAGGATTTTATGTGTCGAGCCGGCCAATGCGGCGCCTTCAAGAATTGATCTGGAAATGGTGCATTCAGGAACATCGATTGATTCACGAAACATATACAAGGAAATTTTAGGCACTTAAAGGACAACCGACACCATTTTTTTTTTGTTTGCTAACTGACATCAGAAAAACGTTTTGTAGCATCTAAAATAGCCAAAACACGCAGGATGATAGTTTTAGTCAAATGCAAAACACCAATAAAAATGACTTAAAGTGTCCCAAAACTGCCACAAAATGGAAGTCCCGCCCCCTTGTTCGTGACGTCACTATTGGTCACAAACTGCCTTGCTCCAGAATCAAAACTATGGCTTCAGAGAGTTCAGATTCGGAGACGATGCTCTCTGAAGCCATTTGTTTTGATTCTGGAGCAAGGCAGTTTGTGACCAATAGTGACGTCACGAACAAGGGGGCGGGACTTTCTGAATCTCGCCATTTCTGAGCATATTTTGTGGCAGTTTTGGCATACTTTGTTATTGGTGTTTTGCATTTGACTAAAAATATCAGCCTGCGGCTATTTTAGATGCTATAAAAAGTTATTCTGATGTCATTTAGGAAACAAAAAAATGGTGTCGGTTGTCCTTTAACTCTGCAGTTTTGTGGCCAAGTGTGTCAAAAGCGAGTGACATTTTGGAACGACACTGTAATGACGTTTTTTTTTTTTTTTTTAAATTTCACAATGGGCTTCAGTGATACAGACTAAAATCTGGAAATATCCAGCGAACAATAAATTTCATGTGAGGACCAACAAACAGTGAGTAGCGCTGATTTGGTTGCCATGTCAACTCCTCAGCAAAGACATGACTTGTTGCATCGCCGCCAGTGATTTTTTCACCGTCACTTCTTTCTGCTCCAACTCTGTCGAAAGCACAAAAGGTGACATTCACACCTGAAGCGATGATGATATTGAGAAATATTAATTCGCCCCAAAAAACAAAAACATGTTTGTGAGGAAAATAGTCGTAAAACTGAAAGTTACAAAAAGTTCCCAATCAGACCTGTTAGCTGTTTTCTCAGCAGTTCTGTCATTTTGCCTGAGGCCATCATCACTTGGAATGCCATCGTGAATTCTAGAGAAAACAGCAATGAGTATAATAATAATTATTATTATTATTATCATTATTATTACCATTATTATTATTATTATCATCATTTATATAATTATTATTACAATTATTATCATTACTATTATTACCATTATGATTATTATTTATTTGTATTTTATTATTATTTTTATAATTATTTTATTATTTTTTTTTTTAAATGATGATTATTATCATTATATCATCATTATTATTATTTTATTATTTATTATTTTTATTATTATTTTCATTATGATTATTATCATATCATCATTATATCATTATCATTATTAGTATTGTTATTTTTATTGTTATTTGTATTATTATTATTATTATTATTATTATAATTTTTCGGGAGGGTCTCAAGGAGACGAGTCAATCACCTTTTTGGGTGGCCTGCCCGTTTTGAATCCTCAGCGAGACGTCCTTCATGTGTGTGAGGTAATCGTTAAAGATGGCGTCCGTGCATCCCGCCGTGTTGCAATGGCGCCAGAAGGTCGCCGCGTCCATCTTGTGTTCTGTTTTCATCAATGTCACTTGTGGTTAGTTTAGGGATTCATTTGCGGATATTGGCAAAAATATTGAGCTCTGTGGCTACGTTGGTGGCAAAGAAAGAAATTGCATGCAATTTTTTTGGGCTAAAAATGCCTTACTATACGTGGTCGTTTTTTTTCGGCCAAAAATGCCTTACTATACATGGTCATTTTTTTGCCTAAAAATGCCTTACTATACATGGTCGTTTTTTTCTGCGAAAAAACGCCTTACTATACATGGTCGTTTTTTTTGGCGAAAAAACGCCTTACAATACATGGTCGTTTTTTTCGGCTAAAAATGCCTTACTATACATGGTCGTTTTTTTCGGCCAAAAATGCCTTACTATACATGGTCATTTTTTTGCCTAAAAATGCCTTACTATACATGGTCGTTTTTTTCGGCCAAAAACGCCTTACTATACATGGTCGTTTTTTTCGGCTAAAAATGCCTTACTATACATGGTCGTTTTTTTCGGCCAAAAATGCCTTACTATACATGGTCGTTTTTTTCGGCTAAAAATGCCTTACTATACATGGTCGTTTTTTTCGGCCAAAAATACCTTACTATACATGGTCGTTTTTTTCGGCTAAAAATGCCTTACTATACATGGTCGTTTTTTTCTGCAAAAAAATGCCTTACTATACATGATCATTTTTTTTCTGCGAAAAATGCCTTACTATACATGGTCGTTTTTTTTTCGGCCAAAAATGCCTTACTATACATGGTCATTTTTTTGCCTAAAAATGCCTTACTATACATGGTCGTTTTTTTTCGGCCAAAAATGCCTTACTATACATGGTCGTTTTTTTCGGCCAAAAATGCCTTACTATACATGGTCGTTTTTTTCGGCTAAAAACGCCTTACTATACATGGTCGTTTTTTTCGGCTAAAAATGCCTTACTATACATGGTCATTTTTTTGCCTAAAAATGCCTTACTATACATGGTCGTTTTTTTCGGCCAAAAACGCCTTACTATACATGGTCGTTTTTTTCGGCTAAAAATGCCTTACTATACATGGTCGTTTTTTTCGGCCAAAAATGCCTTTCTATACATGGTCGTTTTTTTCGGCTAAAAATGCCTTACTATACATGGTCGTTTTTTTCGGCCAAAAATACCTTACTATACATGGTCGTTTTTTTCGGCTAAAAATGCCTTACTATACATGGTCGTTTTTTTCTGCAAAAAAATGCCTTACTATACATGATCATTTTTTTCTGCGAAAAATGCCTTACTATACATGGTCGTTTTTTTTTCGGCCAAAAATGCCTTACTATACATGGTCATTTTTTTGCCTAAAAATGCCTTACTATACATGGTCGTTTTTTTCGGCCAAAAATGCCTTACTATACATGGTCGTTTTTTTCGGCCAAAAATGCCTTACTATACATGGTCGTTTTTTTCGGCTAAAAACGCCTTACTATACATGGTCGTTTTTTTCGGCAAAAAATGCCTTACTATACATGGTCATTTTTTTGCCTAAAAATGCCTTACTATACATGGTCGTTTTTTTCGGCCAAAAATGCCTTACTATACATGGTCGTTTTTTTCGGCCAAAAATGCCTTACTATACATGGTCGTTTTTTTCGGCTAAAAATGCCTTACTATACATGGTCGTTTTTTTCTGCAAAAAAATGCCTTACTATACATGGTCGTTTTTTTCTGTGAAAAAACGCCTTACTATACATGGTCGTTTTTTTCGGGCAAAAATGCCTTACTATACATGGTCGTTTTTTTCGGCTAAAAACGCCTTACTATACATGGTCGTTTTTTTCGGCCAAAAATGCCTTACTATACATGGTCGTTCTTTTCTGCAAAAAAATGCCTTACTATACATGGTCGTTTTTTTCTGCGAAAAAACGCCTTACTATACATGGTCGTTTTTTTCTGCGAAAAAACGCCTTACTATACATGGTCGTTTTTTTCGGCCAAAAATGCCTTACTATACATGGTCGTTTTTTTCGGCCAAAAATGCCTTAGTATACATGGTCGTTTTTTTCTGCAAAAAAATGCCTTACTATACATGGTCGTTTTTTTCGGCTAAAAATGCCTTACTATACATGGTCGTTTTTTTCTGCAAAAAAATGCCTTACTATACATGGTCGTTTTTTTCTGCGAAAAAAGGCCTTACTATACATGGTCGTTTTTTTCGGGCAAAAATGCCTTACTATACATGGTCCTTTTTTTCGGGCAAAAATGCCTTACTATACATGGTCGTTTTTTTCGGCTAAAAATGCCTTACTATACATGGTCGTTTTTTTCGGCTAAAAATGCCTTAGTATACATGGTCGTTTTTTTCGGCCAAAAATGCCTTACTATACATGGTCGTTTATTTCGGCTAAAAATGCCTTACTATACATGGTCGTTTTTTTCTGCAAAAAAATGCCTTACTATACATGGTCGTTTTTTTCTGCGAAAAAACGCCTTACTATACATGGTCGTTTTTTTCGGCCAAAAACGCCTTACTATACATGGTCGTTTTTTTCGGCCAAAAACGCCTAACTATACATGGTCGTTTTTTTTCGGCCAAAAATGCCTTACTATACATGGTCGTTTTTTTTCTGCGAAAAAACGCCTTACTATACATGATCGTTTTTTTTCGGCCAAAAATGCCTTACGATACATGGTCATTTTTTTCGGCCAAAAGTGCCTTACTATACATGGTCGTTTTTTTCGGCTAAAAATGCCTTACTATACATGGTCGTTTTTTTCGGCTAAAAATGCCTTACTATACATGGTCGTTTTTTTCGGCCAAAAATGCCTTACTATACATGGTCGTTTTTTTCGGCCAAAAATGCCTTACTATACATGGTCGTTTTTTTCTGCAAAAAAATGCCTTACTATACATGGTCGTTTTTTTCTGCGAAAAAACGCCTTACTATACATGGTCGTTTTTTTCTGCGAAAAAACGCCTTACTATACATGGTCGTTTTTTTCGGCCAAAAATGCCTTACTATACATGGTCGTTTTTTTCGGCCAAAAATGCCTTACTATACATGGTCGTTTTTTTCGGCTAAAAATGCCTTACTATACATGGTCGTTTTTTTCGGCTAAAAATGCCTTAGTATACATGGTCGTTTTTTTCGGCCAAAAATGCCTTACTATACATGGTCATTTTTTTTCGGCTAAAAATGCCTTACTATACATGGTCGTTTTTTTTCGGCCAAAAGTGCCTTACTATACATGGTCGTTTTTTTCGGCCAAAAATGCCTTACTATACATGGTCGTTTTTTTCGGGCAAAAATGCCTTACTATACATGGTCGTTTTTTTCGGCTAAAAATGCCATACTATACATGGTCGTTTTTTTCGGCTAAAAATGCCTTACTATACATGGTCGTTTTTTTCTGCGAAAAAACTCCTTACTATACATGGTCGTTTTTTTCGGCCAAAAATGCCTTACTATACATGGTCGTTTTTTTCGGCCAAAAATGCCTTACTATACATGGTCGTTTTTTTCGGCTAAAAATGCCTTACTATACATGGTCGTTTTTTTCGGCTAAAAATGCCTTAGTATACATGGTCGTTTTTTTCTGCGAAAAAACGCCTTACTATACATGGTCGTTTTTTTCGGCCAAAAATGCCTTACTATACATGGTCGTTTTTTTCGGCCAAAAATGCCTTACTATACATGGTCGTTTTTTTCGGCTAAAAATGCCTTACTATACATGGTCGTTTTTTTCGGCTAAAAATGCCTTAGTATACATGGTCGTTTTTTTCTGCGAAAAAACGCCTGACTATACATGGTCGTTTTTTTCGGCCAAAAATGCCTTACTATACATGGTCGTTTTTTTCGGGCAAAAATGCCTTACTATACATGGTCGTTTTTTTTCGGCCAAAAATGCCTTACTATACATGGTCGTTTTTTTCGGCTAAAAATGCCTTACTATACATGGTCGTTTTTTTCGGCTAAAAACGCCTTACTATACATGGTCGTTTTTTTCGGCTAAAAATGCCTTACTATACATGGTCGTTTTTTTCGGCTAAAAATGCCTTACTATACATGGTCGTTTTTTTTCGGCCAAAAATGCCTTAATATACATGGTCGTTTTTTTCGGCCAAAAATGCCTTACTATACATGGTCGTTTTTTTCGGCTAAAAATGCCTTACTATACATGGTCGTTTTTTTCGGCTAAAAATGCCTTACTATACATGGTCGTTTTTTTCTGCAAAAAAACGCCTTACTATACATGGTCGTTTTTTTCGGCTAAAAATGCCTTACTATACATGGTCGTTTTTTTTCGGCTAAAAACTTATAGTTACACAATGGGTGAATTTGTAAAATCCCTCATGGAGACGCCTGGGATTGAACCAGGAACATCATACATGCAAATCATGCACTCTTACACTGAGCTACTTCCCCATTTAGGGAAATACAAAACTTCTTAGTATGCATGGTACTCTGTTTTTCGTGCCAAAAACAGCTTACAATAAATGGACTTTTTTTTCGGCCAAAAATACCTTATTATACATGATCATTTTTTTCTGCGAAAAATGCCTTATTATACATGGTCGTTTTTTTTCTGCGAAAAAATGCCTTACTATACATGGTCGTTTTTTTCGGCTAAAAAACGCCTTACTATACATGGTCGTTTTTTTCGGCCAAAAATGCCTTACTATACATGGTCATTTTTTTGCCTAAAAATGCCTTACTATACATGGTCGTTTTTTTCGGCCAAAAATGCCTTACTATACATGGTCGTTTTTTTCGGCCAAAAACGCCTTACGATACATGGTCGTTTTTTTCGGCCAAAAATGCCTTACTATACATGGTCGTTTTTTTTCGGCCAAAAATGCCTTACTATACATGGTCGTTTTTTTCGGCTAAAAATGCCATACTATACATGGTCGTTTTTTTTCTGCGAAAAAACGCCTTACTATACATGATCGTTTTTTTCAGCCAAAAATGCCTTACTATACATGGTCGTTTTTTTCGGCCAAAATGCCTTACTATACATGGTCGTTTTTTTCGTCTAAAAATGCCTTACTATACATGGTCGTTTTTTTCGGCTAAAAATGCCATACTATACATGGTCGTTTTTTTCGGCTAAAAAACGCCTTACTATACATGGTCATTTTTTTGCCTAAAAATGCCTTACTATACATGGTCGTTTTTTTCGGCCAAAAACGCCTTACTATACATGGTCGTTTTTTTCGGCTAAAAATGCCATACTATACATGGTCGTTTTTTTCGGCTAAAAATGCCTTACTATACATGGTGGGTTTTTTTTTGCGAAAAAACGCCTTACTATACATGGTCGTTTTTTTCGGCTAAAAATGCCTTACTATACATGGTGGGTTTTTTTTGCGAAAAAACGCCTTACTATACATGGTCGTTTTTTTTTGCGAAAAAACGCCTTACTATACATGGTCGTTTTTTTTTCGGCTAAAAATGCCTTACTATACATGGTCGTTTTTTTCTGCGAAAAAACGCCTTACTATACATGGTCGTTTTTTTCGGCCAAAAATGCCTTACTATACATGGTCGGTTTTTTCGGCCAAAAACGCCTTACTATACATGGTCGTTTTTTCGGCCAAAAACGCCTTATGATACATGGTCGTTTTTTTTCGGCCAAAAATGCCTTACTATACATGGTCATTTTTTTGCCTAAAAACGCCTTACTATACATGGTCGTTTTTTTCGGCCAAAAATGCCTTACTATACATGGTCATTTTTTTGCCTAAAAATGCCTTACTATACATGGTCATTTTTTTCGGCCAAAAACGCCTTACTATACATGGTCGGTTTTTTCGGCCAAAAACGCCTTACTATACATGGTCGTTTTTTCGGCCAAAAACGCCTTATGATACATGGTCGTTTTTTTTTCGGCCAAAAATGCCTTACTATACATGGTCATTTTTTTTGCCTAAAAACGCCTTACTATACATGGTCGTTTTTTTTCGGCCAAAAATGCCTTACTATACATGGTCATTTTTTTGCCTAAAAATGCCTAACTATACATGGTCGTTTTTTTCGGCCAAAAATGTCTTACTATACATGGTCGTTTTTTTCGGCCAAAAATGCCTTACTATACATGGTCGTTTTTTTCGGCAAAAAATGCCTTACTATACATGGTCGTTTTTTTTCGGCCAAAAACGCCTTACTATACATGGTCGTTTTTTTTCGGCTAAAAATGCCATACTATACATGGTCGTTTTTTTCGGCTAAAAAACGCCTTACTATACATGGTCATTTTTTTGCCTAAAAATGCCTTACTGTACATGGTCGTTTTTTTCTGCGAAAAAACGCCTTACTATACATGGTAGTTTTTTTCGGCCAAAAATGCCTTACTATACATGGTCATTTTTTTCGGCTAAAAAACGCCTTACTATACATGGTCGTTTTTTTCGGCCAAAAATGCCTTACTATACATGGTCGTTTTTTTCGGCCAAAAACGCCTTACTATACATGGTCGTTTTTTTCGGCCAAAAACGCCTAACTATACATGGTCGTTTTTTTTCGGCCAAAAATGCCTTACTATACATGGTCGTTTTTTTTCTGCGAAAAAACGCCTTACTATACATGATCGTTTTTTTTCGGCCAAAAATGCCTTACGATACATGGTCATTTTTTTCGGCCAAAAGTGCCTTACTATACATGGTCGTTTTTTTCGGCTAAAAATGGCTTACTATACATGGTCGTTTTTTTCGGCCAAAAATGCCTTACTATACATGGTGGTTTTTTTCTGCGAAAAAATGCCTTACTATACATGGTCGTTTTTTTTCGGCTAAAAATGCCTTACTATACATGGTCGTTTTTTTCGGCCAAAAATGCCTTACTATACATGGTCGTTTTTTTCTGCGAAAAAATGCCTTACTATACATGGTCGTTTTTTTCGGCTAAAAATGCCTTACTATACATGGTCGTTTTTTTCGGCTAAAAATGCCTTACGATACATGGTCGTTTTTTTCGGCTAAAAATGCCTTACTATACATGGTCGTTTTTTTCGGCTAAAAATGCCTTACGATACATGGTCGTTTTTTTCAGCTAAAAATGCCTTACTATACATGGTCGTTTTTTTTCGGCTAAAACCCCCTTACTATACATGCTCGGTAATATTTTAATCACTCTCTCTCATGACGTTTATTTGTCATGAGAGAGTCAAATGAAGGCGCAATGGAACAAATGAAGCCTCATGAGGCTTCGGTCCAGAAATGAACCATTTGAATGGAAAGCCTCATTGCTTCATGATTACATCACTAGTTCATCGCGTCAATTCTCTACCTTGGTCTCGCTCAACTTTTCCTCTGTTGGGGAATGCCATACAGGCCAGGGTCTTCTCAGGATGTGGCGGAATTTGGCATTTGGAATCCTGAGGGGGAACATCTGGATTAGAACGGGGAGTGCCAAATTTTGCAAGCCATCTTCCTGAGTGTGACTAGCAATCACGAAAAAACAAACTTAAAAGGGGAGGGGTGCGATTGTTACCCATGTCCGTGCCTCAACGTGCTTGTGAAAACAAAATAAACTCAAATTTGTGTTTGTTCAATATTGTCAACTCACATCCAGATTACCTTTAGGCAAATTATTTCCTCAAATTTCCAGAGGACTGTTCATAAATATTTGATAATCTGAAATTCTGGGAAAATCCAGTCTACTTATGGCACTGAAAATTGGTTGATGAAGGAAAAACTAAGAAAAAAAAAACGGCCGTCACGTCGATAAATATCATCTTGAAATGAAAATTAATAAATAACTTACGTGCTGTGGCTTTAAATTGAAACTTTCATCTAAATCGGTGTCCTCAATCGGGGCTAAAATATGAGAGGGCGGCTCATCATCTGTTGAAGGATGAAAAAAAGCATTAATCAGAGGACACAAAACACCACGGAACTGCAAATACAGTGATACCTCGGCGTACCAACGCTTTAGCTAACCAACTTTTCGCCTTACGAACGGTAAATTCTCAAGAATATAATATAAAAAACAAAAGTGAAATGGTGAGAAAATGGAATAGAAAACAGTGAAATTTGGACTCGTTTCAACTTTACTGATACTTCCAAAGGCGTTCCAAAAGAGTGTAGACTGCAAGGTTAAAATATCCCATCAATCAGGCTCCACAAATAACCCGCACAAGCCATCTGTACACTTGATGCAAAAAGCTATCAACCTAGCTAAACAGAACACAATTGATGAGGAACAAGGTAAAATGACGGCAGAGAAAGCACCTACAAGGGATCACTCCTCAAGATGGTGAAAGAAGAAGGTTACGTTCCTCATCAAGTGTTTAATGCTGATGAAAGCGGCCACTCCATTCCATCAAGCCATCAACGACCATCACAAAGGTTGATAAAATGACTTTTTTATACTGTACAGTTTATTTATTTAACTACAATACCATAGCATATTTATTATACATAAAATATGGTATACTGTGTGTAGTTTTAAGGCGTATTTAGTTGAAAATGATGTTTTATGGGGACCTGGGAACGGATTATTTTTATTTTAATTGTTTCCTATGGAAAATTAATGTTTGGAATACACACTTTTCGGCAAACACAACATAAAAAAGGAAAAAGCGACAACCTGAATTTGAGCGATGTGCCAAAATCTTCTTTTCTTCCGAGGACAGGTTGGCGTGCCTGCAACACACAAATGTGACAACAATGCAGAAAACAAGTCATCTTTTACATCATATCAGGTTGAATTTCAATTAAAAAAAAATAATTTGAAAGCTATTTAAAGGACAACCGACGCCTCCAGACACAAGTTGTGTCCATAATTTGTAAAATGGCTTCAAATGACTTCTACTGAGCATATTTGACAAAGATTCCACCTCATATAGCTATATTTTACATTTTAAGACTCGCGCTGAATATTCAGGAATCTTATTTTTGAGTTGATGACGATGCCTGACGTGACGTCACGGAGGAAACGCCCCTGACCGAGAAAGCGACACACAATGCATTTTGGGTACTTTGTTTGGTCTGAAAAATTCTTGTTGACTGTCGATCTGTGTTGATGGCGAAATTAGAAGGAAAACACATAAATAACGCGATGGTGAAGACTACTATTTGATAGTAGTTGACACAAATTCCCAGCAGACAAATCAGCCCATTTCCAACGGCGCTTGGGCGCCATCTTGTGCATTTTCTGGGACGCTACATTGGAGTCCTGATGGCTCGAATTGATACGGAAGGACTTCTTTAATCGATTGCAAACATTGATGCTTTCCTCTTCAGAACTATTTGAATCATATTCATAACTGAATGAGCAACAAGAAATTGTTGTCACATCCCTAATTATTAGAGAGAGAGAAGAGACAGAGAGAGATAGAGACACCTAGAGACACTATGTACTGTACAGGTACGTAATAAGACAACAAAAATAAAGTTAACTTACGTTTGTAAGGTGTAGTCGCTCTTCTCTTGCATTTCCTTCCAAAAAAGACTGCTTTCGTCGACATTAAAGACCTGCTCGGCCGAATAGCCACCGTCCTCGATGATCTTCAACACCCGTTCGGCAGCCTCTTTCTCCGCAGATGATACTTCTCCAGACACGACCACGTGGTGGAGATTCGCCCTTTTCTTGAAACGAGAAAACCACCCGTGGCTTGCAGAAAAGGTTTCTTCTGCAGCACTTTCCCCAGCCCGAGCTTTAGCATCCTCAAAGATAAATTTGGCCTGCTCCTGAATGAGCGTCAGAGTCAGAGGAATACCCAGCTGCTGTTGCTCCAGGAGCCAAATGGTGAGAAGTTTCTCCGTCTCTTCTAAGATTTTCCCTCTTTTCTTGCTTATGATCGTCGATTGCATTAGCACGTCACCTTTCACGTGTTCCAGGATGCGATCTTTTTGTTTATAAATGGTACTGACGGTCGAACGCTTCAAGTTGTATTCTCGAGCAACGTTCCCTGTTCTCTCGCCCGCTTCAATCTTCTTTATGATTCCCACTTTAACTTCAAATGAAATGGCTTTCCTCTTCTTTACACTTCGCCCCTCATTAGAAGCCTTTCGCTTTTCACCAGCCATACTGACAAATATGGTTGCACGATGTATTTAACAATAAAAAAGATACGTTTACAAACTCGGACACTGCGACAAAATGCTACGGTCAAGCCAGTCTCCACTGGCAAAATCGAAGTCGAGTGAGCCGTCACCTAGAGTGACAGCACTGCGCATTACGGTAATTTGTGGGCCGGTTAGCGACGTGGGGCACCTTCAAAATATAAGCGACAACGAGTGCAGTGGTTTGGATGAAAATAAACAAAAAATGTGTAAAACAAGCGGCTTCTTGGTTCACACTCTTAATCTGGTCGAGGGATTACGATCACTTTTCCATTTCGAGGGTTTTTTTTTTAATTTACGAAAAGTAACATGTCACAAACCATGCCAACTACTTTTTCTATCGACACTTGAGAACGCTTCTTGGCACTGTTCTAAGAGTTCTTATTCTTCCTGGGTCAAAGTTATTCTTACCCGACAGCCAATAAGACGTTTGTTTTACATATTTTTTTGTTTATTTTCATCCAAAACCACTGCCGGGCATGCACTCGGTCTATCGTTTTTATTTTGAAGGTGGCCCACGACGCTCGCAAACTACCGTAATGCACAGTGTAGTTAATCGAAGTGGCGTCTCACTTCAATTTTACGAGTGGAGGCTGGCTTGACCGCAGTCATAAACATGGGCAGAGGAAACCGGATGCGGGTTAAATGCTGGGCGAACTATCACAGCGCCCACGCCGGTAGTAGCGGCGGAAAGAAGCACTACAGCGCAACACAAAATTTAACTGTCCGAACATTTTTCGACATACCCGCGAAAACGTCTGTATGTACTATTGTTCGTAACTCGAATATTCGTAAGTAGGGTCTGTATTCGATTCTAAAATATTCAATAACAGCAGAAGTAGCGAACAACTAGTGTTTGTCTCCCTTTTTTAGTCATTTTTTAAGTTTCTTGGATGAGCTTGTGTGTTTTTACATGTTGGCCAATAAACCTGATGATAACGAAAGCTATCCGTGCCATTAATTTTATATCATTATAAATAGAATTGCCATAAATATATACAATTTCTACCATGATATGATTTTGAAGCCACATGATCCAAAATTGATACATTTCACAAAATACAATTTATGGTAGAATGTGATTAAAAAAGCAGCATTGCAACCCCATAAACCATTGTACTGACACAAATATCCTATAACATTTTTTTTCTTATTTATCATCTTTTATTTTGAAATATTTATCCTCACACAATATCAACAAAACACGAGTTAAGAATCAAGTTTTCTCTTTACACATATATATATATATATATTTAAAAAGTCACAGGGCAGTGACATCATCATAAATAATGTACAATATAGCAGCTCCAATAATAAATATCTCATGACAGGCATTAATAAACAATATCTACAGAGCATGAAATAAATACATTAGCACTATACAAGTCAAGTCACGTTTATCCACATTTTCATTGTGTAGACTGTGGTGAACCAAATGGATGATGAAAAATATTCTCGTGACAAAGGACAAAGTAGTAGAAAAAATAAGATATTAGAAGGAAAAGTGACCATTTTTGGTTGCATTTCTGAAAAATAAATCTAAACGGTGTAATAAAGCAATTTAACATGTGCTCTCACAGTGGAATTAGGTTCTGTGTGATTCTGTGCATTTACTGAGATCAGTCCTGCTGGCCCGTTAACATCCATAACATCATCTGGACATACAGGAACACCGTACCGTACCTCATCAAAATAAACTATGTTCTTTCTTCCTGTTTGGTGCTTTTAGGTGGATGATTGAAGAAAAAAAATGCTGGTTTTAACGGTATATATGGACAATTACAGAACAGCGACGAGACGTTTAGGATGGAGAGATCCACACCAGGGAGAATGCTGGCTAGCTCAGGATTTGACGTCTGTGAAAGGCGTGCAGGTTTCGCTGCAACTGGAGGATGTACTGAGGTGTCCTGACCCGCTGCCTTCTGTTTCAAAACGCCCACAAAAAGAGAAATTGGAAGGTCTTAAACTGAAAATATTTGACCAAAATGATCTTAGGTGTGATGGGATTTTGTAGTTTACAAGGAATGTTGTAGAAGTCAGTTTATACAGACATTCCCCAAGTTACGACCGAGATACATTCTGAATAGTCGTTCGTAAGGTGAATTTGTTCTTAAGTTGCTTCAGTGCTATATTTTGTATAGAATGTATATTTAAAGGACAACCGAAACATTTTTTTTTCTTTCCTGACATCAGAAAAACATTTTATAGCATCTAAAATAGCCAAAACACGCAGGCTGATATTTGTAGTCAAATGCAAAACACCAATAAAAATGACATAAAGTGTCCCAAAACTGCCACACAATGAGCTCGGAACTGGGGAGATTCAGAAAGTCCCGCCCTGCATTTTCCGACATACCCGCAAAAATGTCCGTATGTACCGTAAGTTACATATGTTCATAAGTAGGGGAGCGTCTGTATCTCACTGATGTGTATGAAACAGTTAGCCAAGAAGTCCTTGTCATTTTCAAGGGAGTCCATCTGTATTGAGTACCTGAGCTGGTGAGCGACTGGCACGACTTGGACTTTGCGATCAGGCTAACCAAATTCGCAGTGGCCATCCAGCCCTCTGTGGAGGTGTTCAGGTTGCGCACTAACCTACAACAAAAATACACATGAATCTTGATCTGTTTTTTGAATATAATAATTGGATAGTTCGTGATAAATAACAACTATGGCTTACCACTGTCCATTCTCCCCCTCCTTCACCAGCTCGACAACATCTCCGAGTTTCACCGCAACGTCTTCAGTGGAACCTTTCTCGTAGTCGCCCGTTGCCGTGTATTTACCCGTGTACTATTAACAAAAAAATATGATTGTTGTGGCATGGTGTCAAAGTCAAGGGTTGGGGGCCAAATCTGGCCCGCCACATCATTTTATTCGGCCCGCGGAAGCAAATCAAACTTTTATGATGCTTGCTAAAGTCCGAACCAAAATGTCAAATTGTCCCATGTAAAACAATACAGACGCTCCCCAACTTACAAACGAGATACATTCCGAACGCTCGTTCGTAAGTTGAATTTGTTTGTAAGTTGCTTCAGTGCTGTATTTTGTATGGAATGTATGTTCAAGCCTTATATAAGTATATTTAACGTTTATATAAGTATGTTTGAGGCTTGTATAAGTAACCTGTATTGGTTTGTACTGAAAAATAAAAATGTAATAAATTATATGCTCTATAAAGACGTGTACAACTGGAGAAAATACTACGTTACTACAAAAATGAGATATTGATATAAACATGAAAACCGCGCCAGACTCACCAGCTTCTTGGCGCCGTCATCCTCCGGGTCAGATTTGAGAGGATCCTCACCGCTGGAGTAACCTTCGTTCTCCTCTGACGCGTCCATTGAGAGCGAGGCCTTGTTCCAACCTGAGGTGAGAGAATGCTAACCGTTAGCATGTGAAAGGTCTTGTTTCCTTATGTTAGCTTTAAGGTAGCAGATCATTCTGAATGCAATGGTGTTAATTGGTCGATTAAATATCAGAATCAGAATCATCTTTATTGGCCAAGTATGTCGAACTATCAGAGATATGACACTGAGGACAGAGACTCGGAACCAGAAAGATTGTCCTTACTGCTGGCAGGAAACGTAGTCATCTATGACATACGTCTGAATTCTGCGCCCCTCTGCCAAGCTATTTATTGAAAGTATATGCAAATTAAAGTGATACATTAGTAAAACATAGTTTTCTTGATGAGAATACCACACCTCTGGACGTTCTGAGCACCAACAGATGTAAGCAATAAAACATTGTCTCTTCCATGAACTGATAAATTTATAACCTGGCTAATGAGCTCTTCCTGTGAAGGAGTTTCAAGTCGTAAATTGCTTCGGTGATAAAGGAGTTTCCCAAGTCCTAAATTCTATGAAGATGCCAGTTTAAATTGCTGTCAGTTGACCCGATTGACCCCACCCAGGTTGCCCGTGCTACACTTGTGTATTGAGTCACAAGTGTTGACTAAGCATACAACAGCATGAAACTTTTAAATATGATAACTTCTTCTTCTCTAATCTCTATCAAGCACACAAATGGAATTTGTCTCCGGTAGAACAGGCTGCACTAGTATCATCATAAAAAAAAAGAAAAAAGGCACTATACAGTTATATGACTTGGGGGGAAGAAGCTGTTTAAATGTCTGCTGGATTTGGATCGGTAGCGCCTGCCTGAGGAGAGTCGCTGGAAAAGGTGGTGGGCAGGATGCAGAGGGTCCAGTAGCATTTTTACCTCGGGCGGTGCCAATGATTTTTTTTCCCGCCGTCCTAAGTGTCCGCTGAAGTGGGATTTTGTCCATTTTTGCGGCGGCCCCGGACAAAGTGACATCCCTCACTAGTTATTAATTCATTTGCCTATTTTGAATACATCCACGTTTGATATTTTACCAACGGGCAAAAGTCCTTTGATGCCAAAAGTGGTGCAGGTCAAGTGATATGAGAGGAAACTGACACCTTCAAGGAAGTGATATTCCAGCGGCCGTCTGTACCTCTCAATTTGGTTCTTGCATCTGAGAAAAGACAACCGATGGCCATTCACCGCCGTGAATGGACGCGTAGATATTGGAAGTTACCTTGAAAGCCGAACGGCGTGGGGTCACTCTGACGCTTCGTCTTGCGATCTGGGCTGGTCGGGGATCCTGAAAATAGCCCAAATGGAGTTGGTGTGTTAAGAGCTATTTGCTATCAATCAATCAATTGTGATTGAACCATCAAAGTGTCACATTTGCTGGAAGGGAGGTGGGGGATTGACGCCGCTAGTGCTACTGCTACTGCGCAATACCTGGACATGGCAAAATGGTGAGGGGCAAGGTGAAACTTTTGTCATCCGTGCTAGGAGGCTCTGCGGAGGTAAGCATGGTAAGCAATGGACCTCACAATGAACCAGGGTGATAATCTGCTATTTGAATTATTTTGCCTTGAATATTTTTATTGGATTCGTAATCAAATATATGGAGGAAGTGTGCCAGTATATGCCGCAGCTGTCACGTTTAGCTTTTTTGCTGAATTGTCTATACATTTAACTCATTCACTGCCAGACGATGTGCAAAAATGTGTCTACTCCGGTGCCAGGGTTTTTGTCATTTTCATTCGAATTGCAGCACCCACAGAATGTTGAGTTTTAGGACTACATAAACATTCCATGCAGCGTAAGAAACATTAGAGTCCTTATTTTATCAGAAGAAAAGAGTTAATTCCTAAATTATATGGGTCTGAATTTATATGAGCTTGAAATGAGGGCAGCTGTCCAAAATACAATGCAATACATACATATTGGTTTATATAGCGCTTTAACAACAGCTGAAGCTATTTGGGGATCTATTTATTTATTTACATTTATCTATCTATTTATTTGGAGGTCTATGCATTTATTATCTGTTTGTTTATTAATTTATTTATGTATTATTTATCTATCTATTTATTTGGGCATCTGTTCATTTATTTAGTTTATTTATCTATTTATTTTTGTTCTAACAATTTATTTATTTACTTATTATTTATCTATTTATTCAGAGCTCTATTTATTTCTTTATCTGTTTTATTTATTTATTTATGTATCTATTTATTTGGGGATCTATTTATTTATGTATTTATTTATTTATCTGTTTATTTATTTATTTATATGTTTACTTATTTACTTATTTATTTATTTGGCTATCTATTTATTTATTTATCTCTGTTTATTTGTTATTTACCTATTTGGGGATCTATTTATTTATCGGTTTATTTACTTATTTATCTATCTATATTTTGGGGGGTCTATTCATTTAGTTTTTATTTATTTATGTATTTATTTATTTAGGGATCTATTTATTTCTTGATCTGTTTTTTTTAATATTTATTTACTTATTATTTATCTATCAATTTATTTGGAGAAACCGTAGTTGTCTTATGCATTTGATGGCTTTGGGATATTTTTATATCCCAGAGCAATGATATAGAAATACACATTTCAATACAGCAATTGGATACAAAAAAAGTATTTGCCACAATTCCTCAAAACGAGTGACTGGCCCCGATGAAGTAAAATATCAAACTGAATGTCAAATTTGGCACAACAGGCGTGATGATCTGACGTGATGGCACAAAATGACCTCCAGTTAGTTTACCTTTCTGAGCTTTGAGGTTACTGAAGCCCTGTAAAGTAAAGCGCTTTTTAGCCGCAGCGCTTCTGTCTGAGGTAGGGCTTGTAGCTCTCTCTTCCGACCCGCAGGAAATGCAAGAGGAACAGGCAGACGATTAAAAAAAAAAACAACAACAAAAACATCGAGGTAAGTTCCAAGACACTCAAAGGAAGGAAACGTGAGGAAGGGGGACGTGAATCAAACAAAAGGTGCGGGATCAAAAGTGCAATTGGCATGTTTGAAAAAAAAGAAGCCCAAATGGTTACCTTTTCCTGCTGACTTTGGCGAAGGAGAGGAATTGGCGTCAAAGCTGCTGTGTGTGTGTTCCATTTTCCTCTCGTCTCCCTTCTTCAAACTCCTTTGTCGCATCTTCAATGGACTGTCGATGGACACAGGTCAAGAATGTGACTTTTTCATCTAGAGTAAAATTGTAACACACATACCTTAAATTCTCTGGTGCTCCTGCCACTGGGGGACATTGGATCCCCTGATCTGGCGCCCTCTGCTGACTTGCTTCTGAACAAGACAAGAAGAAACACTTGCATTCCTATTTATTTTTAAAGGACAACCGACACATTTTTGTTTGTTTCCTAACTGACATCAGAAAAGCCTTTTATAGCATCTAAAATAGCCAAAACACGCAGGCTGATATTTTGAGTCAAATGCAAAACGCCAATAAAAATGACTTCAAGTGTGCTAAAACTGCAAAAAAAATTGAGCTGCGAATTGTGCATTTTCGGAAAGTCCCGCCCCCAGTTCGTGATGTCATGCCAAGACGTCTTGCCTTGCTCGAGAATCAAAACAATGGCTTCAGATTGGGAGAAGATGCTTTCTTGTGACTCATCCAGTTATGAATATGATTCAAATAGTTCTGAAGAGGAAAGCATACATGTTTGCAATCGATTCAAGGAGTCCTCCTATATCAATTCGAGCCGTCAATGACAGCAATGTAGCGTCCCAGAAAATGCAGAAGATGGCGCCCAAGCTCCGTTGGAAATGGGCTGATTTGTCCGCTGGGAATTTGTGTCAAATAGTCTTCGCCATCGCGTTATTTATGTGTTTTCCTTCTAATTTTGCCATCAACACGGATCAACACAAAGTTTTAAGACCAAATAAAGTACCGCAAAATGCATAAACATGCTAATTTCGCAATTAACATGGTGTTTTCAGGCGAAAAAAAAGTACCCAAAATGCATTGTGTGTCGCTTTCTCGGTCAAGGGCGTTCCTTCAGTGACGTCACGTCAGGCATCGTCCCCAACTCAAAAACAAGACTTACGGAATATTCAGCGAGAGTCTTAAAAGGTAAAATATAGCTATAGGCGGTGGAATCTTTGTCAAATACGCTCAGTAGAAGTCATTTGAAGTCATTTTACAAATTATGGACACAACGTGTCCGGAGGCGGAGAAGTTTGCGTCACGGAATGTCTTCATAACATCAATATATTACTCATGACAGATAAATAACACAGGATGGGATAATAATTCACAACAATTGGCGCACCCCAAGTTGTCATGCAAGCTAATCTTTGTTCACCTCTGCATGCTTCGAGTTGTGTTGTCAAAACTTTCCTGATCTCCTTCACCCACGTTGTTTTCACTTCAGCTGTTGGTGCCTGAAATTGGAAGAGCAACACGCAACAACAGATTAACTTTTTTCCCTTTTTAATAATACATTTCATTAAAAGCGCCTTTCAAAACTCTCAAGGACACTTTTGCTATTTATTACCCATGAAAGCTCTTACAAATAGCTCACTAAATAGAAGATAAATAAATCGATAGATGCTAGCGAGCTAGATATCTATTTATCAGAATCAGAAAGACAGAATCAGACAACATTTCTTCGTCCCAAATTTTGCATTATTTAGCTAGATAGATAGCTATTTAGCTAGCTATCTTCTAAATAGAAGATAAAAAAATAAATATAGTAAATAAATAAACAGATAAACAAAAAAAATAGCTAGCTAGATAGATAGATAGCTACTTCATTTATTTATTTATCTGTTTATTTAGTGTTTTTATTTATGTTCTATTTATCTAGTGATCTAGCTATATAGCTATTCAGCTAGCTAGATAGATAAATTGTAGCCCTTTTATTTATTTGTTTATCTGTTTATTTATTTACTGTATTTATATATTTATCTTCTATTTATTTACTTATGGTCTTCTATTTATTTAGTTAGCTAGCAATATAGCTATTTAGCTAGCTATATAGACATTTTGTAGCCATTGTATTTATTTATCTGTTTATTTATTTGTTTATCTGTTTATTTATTTACTGTATTTATATATTTATCTTCTATTTATTTATTTATGTTCTTCTATTTATTTAGTTAGCTATATAGCTATTTAGCTAGTTAGATAGATAAATTGCAGCCATTTTATTTATTAATCTGTTTATATATTTGTTTATCAGTTTATTTATTTCCTGTATTTATATATTTATCTTCTATTTATTAAGTTAGCTATTTATACGTGCTAGCTAGACGGACGGACGGATGGACGGATGGAAAGATAAATAGCTAGATCATACCTGCACAATGTAGACCTCTTCTCTGGAGTTACACCAGATTTCAAACTTCTTGTTGTCCCCTTTGGCATTTTCAGTAATACCCACAGCATTCATCTATCAAGTGAAATTTCAAATCATGTATTTAAAAAAAATAAAAATAAAATAAAAAAAGAAGGAATACATCCAAAATCGAGAGGCGCTCACGCTGAGTGACTGCTTGAAGCTATAGGAAGGCGCTTTCTCGTAACCCTCCCCGCTTTCCTCCCTCCGTTTACAGAAGAGCAGGGCCTTCTCATGCAAGAAGATGTGTCTCTGCATGGGCTTAAAGCGAGCCAGGTCCTTCACCTTAGCGTGACCTTTCTTATGTTCCGTCCACACGCTGAACGAGCCCTGCATTAACAGCTTGCCCAAATCGCTCAGGTTGCCCTGGTACAAAGCAAAGATACTGCAAAATTAGAATTGAGCATCAAAAGACAACAGACACCTCCGGACAAGTTGCGTCCATCATTTGTAAAATCACTTCAAATGACTTCTACTGAGCGAGTTTTACAAAGATTCCATCGCATATTGCTACAGTTTACGTTTTAAGACTCGCGCTGAATATTCAGGAAGACTTGTTTTCCAGTTGATGACGATGCCCTAAGTCAGGGGTGTCAAAGTCATTTTTTGCCGCGGGCCACATTGTAGTTATGGTTTCCTCTCGAGGGCCGTTATGAATTTGGGGAACCCATTACAATGTTTAAATCCCTTCAAATATTACATATAGAGCACACAGCAAATTAATGAATAACTCGTTTTCAAATCTGAAGTCAAGAATAATGACTTTTATTGTGGTTGACATCCAAAAATATAAAATTTTGGCTCAGATTTTAGCAATCGTCATGGAATTTAACAAGTTGATTTGCTTTCGCGGGCCGAAAAAAATGATGTGGCGGGCCGGATTTGGCCCGCGGGCCTTGACTTTGACACCTGTGCCCTAAGTGACATCACGGAGGGAACGCCCCTGACCGAAAAAGCGACACACAATGCATTTTGGGTACTTTTTTTCGTCTGAAAACACCTTCGTGTTGATGGCGAAATTAGAAGGAAAACTACATAAATAACACGACGGTGAATCGTATGTTGCACCAAGACTACTATTTGATACTAGTTGACACAAATTCCCAGCAGACAAATCAGCCCATTTCCAACGGAGATCGGGTGCCATCTTGTGCATTTTCCGGGACGCTACATTGGAGTTCAGACGGCTCGAATTGATACGGAAGGACTTCTTTAATCGATTGCAAACATGTATGCTTTCCTCTTCAGAACTATTTGAATCATATTCATAAGTGGATGAGTAACAAGAAAGCATCTACTCCGAATCTGAAGCCATTGTTTTGATTCTAGAGCAAGGCGAAGACGTCCTGGCGTGACATCACGAACAAGGGGGCGGGACCTTCTGAAACTCGCCATTTCCGGGGTCATTTTGAAGTATTTTGGGACACTTTAACTCATTTTTATTGGTGTTTTTCATTTGACTAAAAATATCAGCCTGTTTTGGCTAATTTTGATGCTAGCAAACGTTTTTCTGATGTCAGTTAGGAAACAAAAAAATGGTGTCGGTTGTCCTTTAAGACTTTCTAAATAAAGGCCAGATACCACACAGATGTGAAAAGCTAAATAAAATAGAGGAAACCATCAAGAAGGAAAAATAACAATAATGGTGGACAGTGAGTATTTTGGTCTTTTTTTTTTTATAGCAGCCCACCTCATATCCTGTAATGGCGATGAGGTGCATGGAGTCATTGACAGCCTTCAGTATGCCCAAGATGGCCGTCAGAGCCTCTTGAAGGTCATCTGTGCCCTCACAACCCTTGCTGTACTTTAGCATCTCCTGAAATAAGTTTAAAAAAAACTAATTTTAGCCAAAACAATCCTAGATGACAAAAAAAAACCACTTGTTTACCTTCAACAGCAGTTGGTATTTGGTAATCCTCTGCACAGGCTTCAACAAATAGGAATCCAAGCCAAGTTTGTGCTCCAGTTTTTTCTGACACTCCTGGTGAAGATTGTAAACAGTCAGGAGATCAAACACTCAAGTAAAGAATTAACAAACGTTACCTGGAAGAAGATCGAGTCTGAGCATTGCCTCCAGAGACTTTCGGAGCGAGGCTTGTTGTGACAGTACTTTTCGTAGATCTGCAAGTCTGTCATCTAAGAAGAGAAGTCGGGTGAATACAAGACACTCAAGACTGACTTTATTTGCTTACCCTTTCCAGGAAACATCTCCCAACGAGCTCTGGACAGTCCGCGTAGAGCTCTAACTCCCGAAGAAACGTCCTGGAAAACAAAGATGGCGGACTATTGATGAAGCTTATGTTTATAGTTTTGCTTATGATTGATATTTGGGGTCTGTTTTTAAGTATGGTGATACCTTGGCTTACGAACTTAATTGGTTCCCAGACAGAGTGTGTAAGGTGAAAAGTGTGTATCCCAAAAATTAATTTCCCATAGGAAACCATTAAAATGAGAATAATCCATTCCTAGGTCCTCATAAAACATAATTTTCTACTTTCTAATTTTCTACGCCTTTAAACTACATAATTATACTGTAGCTTATTTGATGTATGATAAATGCGCTATGGTATTATAATTAAAGAAATAAACTACTATATAATAAAGTCATTTTATTGACCTTTGTGATGAGCATTAAACACTTGATGAGGAACATAGTAGCCTTCTTCTTTCACCATCTTGAGGAATGATCCCTTGTAGGTGCTTTCTCTGCCATCATTTTACCTTGTTCCTCATCAATTGTGTTCTGTTTAGCTGGGTTGATAGCTTTTTTCATCAAGTGTACAGATGGCTCGTGCGGGTTATTTCATGTGCGGGTTATTTCATGTGGCTTCAACGTTGAAAGTAGTCCAAAGACTGGGGTCACTTTAATATTTAACCCCCCGCCCACCTTACTGGGTTCTTGAATAGAGGAAAAAAAAAACAGTTGGCTGCCATTTTGTTGTTAGGAGAACGGGCTCGTTCGCGAACGAAAAAAAATAGTTCGTAGTCCAAGGTAAAATTTGCATAAATGTAACGTTCGTAAACCGAAAAGTTTGTAAGCCAAGGGGTTCGTAAACCGAGGTATCACTGTATTATGGAGCACAAGGAAAACTCTGAAAAGCAAATACCCCATTTTCAAATTTTGAGTTATTTTCGGGCAAATTCAATATGAACAGAAAATCAAATAGGGGCGGGGCTTCTAGTTAGCAGCTAGACAGTGCTCTTTTCACCTCTTGTGGAAGTGGTAGATTTCTGGCATGTTGCCAAACAAAACCTCCTTTTTGTTCTGCAAATGGGGAGGGATGAGGTGCGCCATGGCTGCGTTATCCATCTCAGAGGCATAACCCTTCAATAAAAAAAATAAAATAAAATAAGTAAAGTTAATACATCGCTGAAAAGGTTTCTTCCGCCATCATCTGTACTTCTTTGAAGGTGTCAGACGTTTCGCTCCTCATCCGAAAAGCTTCGTCAGCGAACAAAAAAATTCTGCTGGTTTACTTTACCAGCTTTACCAGCACAATTTTTAGTTCGCTGACGAAGCTTTTCGGATGAGGAGCGAAACGTCTGACACCTTCAAAGAAGTACAGATGACGGCGGAAGAAACCTTTTCAGCGATGGATCACTCCTGTTTGACTTCATACAGATTGCGACACATAAAATGCTGCATATGTCTAAGGTGTGGTGGGGTTAAATCCGAACCTGTAGGACACACAGCAGCTCCTCCACATAAGCCCTCTCCGTTTCCAGCAACTCGTTCATGACGTGCCTGCAAGTAGTCAAAGTTACAATCCAAATATGACCCGAAAGTTAAGAAACGTCACCGCCCTGGATTTTTATTTTTATTTTAATATTGTTCTCCTAAACAAACTAGTGACCAAATATCCTTCCAAAATCTCATCCCTCACCTTCTGAGCACCGCCAGGTTCTCCTCCTCCTCCGACAAAGAGCCGTGTCTCTGTTTACCCTCTCCGTTCCGCATTTGCTTCTCTCCCTTGAGTAGAGAAATCAAAGTAGTAAGAGTGACATCAACACGGTCTTTCCAGATAAAAAAAAAAAATGACAACTTCTTTCACCCACTTTGTCAGAAGTTTCATTGTTTCCTTCAGAGTGGCTTCGATCCAGTTTACCTCGGTGGGCTGAGGTGAGAAATGAAAAATAGAATGATAACGGAAACAAGTCAGGGTGATTTTGGTAAAAAAAAGGACATGCTATCATGATTTTTTTTTATTTTTTATTTTAACGTGTTACGACTGACCAGGTGAATTAAGAGGAGATTTGATGAAGGCTTCAGGTCTGGGTGCGACCGGCTGCACTGGCCTGGTCTGCTTGGCTGCCAGTTTGTTAAGGCTGACCCTTCTTTTGTCAAACATCTCCTGCATTGACGCCTGCTTTTGAAACACCTTTTCCACTTGGTCCTGTTCAGAAACGATAAGTGTCAATGCTCGAACAACGGTTGCCCAAACCGGTTCTTAATGGACAACCGACACCATTTTTTAGTATCTAAAATAGCCAAAACACGCAGGCTGATATTTTTAGTCAAATTCAAAACACCAATAAAAATGACAAAAAAAAAGACAAAATGAGCTTGGAACTGGGCTGATTCAGAAAGTCCCGCCCCCTTGTTTGTGACGTCACTCTTGGTCACACACTGCCTTGCTCCAGAATCGAAACAATGGCTTCAGATTCGGAGAAGATGCTTTCTTGTTAATCATCCATTCATGAATACAATTCAAATAGTTCTGAAGAGGAAAACATACATGTTTGCAATCGATGAAAGAAGTCCTTCTGTATCAATTCGAGCCGTCTGGACTCCAATGTAGCGCCCAGAAAATTCACAAGATGGCGCACAAGCTCCATTGGAAATGGGCTGATTTGTCCGCTGGGAATTTGTGTAAATGTACACCTTCTTTATGCGCGTTACCGCAATTGGCTGCGACACGCAACGATTCACCATCGCATTATTTATGTCGTTTTCTTCTAATTTCGCCATCAACACAATGTTTTCAGACCAAACAAGGTACCCAAAATGCATTGTGTGTCGCTTTCTCGGTCAGGGGCGTTCCCTCCGTGACGTCACTTAGGGCATCGTCATGAACTGACTTCCTGAATATTCAGCGCGAGTCTTAAAACGTAAAATATAGCGATGTAAAATGCGCTCAGTAGAAGTCATTTGAAATGATTTTACAAATTATGGACGCAACCAGTCCGGAGGTGTCGGTTGTCCTTTAAATGCAAGAAGTACCCTGAGGTGCTGGTCCAGCACGGCCTCATAAACCGTCCAGATGCTATTCAAGTCCGACAGTCGATCCTGGCTCGCGTCCGCTAGAAATCCCTCCAACTCCTGCAGAGCTGATTCAGCTCCTTCATGTGATTGACACTTGTCCACGGGCTGAGAGGCCAGCAGGTAAATGCCATCATCGCACCACTTTGAAGCCTGGAAATGACGGGGAGATGATTAAAAGAACACGTGAAACTTATCCGGATGTGTGTGTTACACAAGGACGCCAAGTGTTGCTCACTCTCTCCAAGTAGCGATGAAGTTCTCGGGCTTTGAGGAGCAGCTCTTTTTTGGCCTTCAAGTTGTCACTCAGTTCCTGGCAGAGAGCTCGGAGCTCGTTGCTTTTGGGTACAATGGCATCCTGAGCGTAGTGAGCCTTCTGAATGAGGTCATCGCCTTCGCCGGCCAAAGCCAACGCTCTGTCCAATGCCTCCTGTGGAACGCCAACACATAGCTTGTCAACGGTTTATCCAGCGCAGGTGCCATTGATCAGTCAAGTTATTTTGTGATTAACAATTGACGAACCGTGCAGTTTCCCATTGGCAAGTACACAGTCGAATAAAGGAATATGTCAATAAAAAGGGGGACAAATATGACATATTATTAGGTTTAAAATACTGCATTCTTCAAAAAAAATTTATTTATTTATTTATTCATGTATTTATTCATGTATTTAAATAATTGTATTTAACTATTGTATTTATTATTGTATTTATGTATTTATTTATGTATGTATCAATTTTATTATTTATTATTTTATTACATTTAATGTTGATATTTTATTATTTATAATAATAGAATTTATTTCTCAGTGCCTTTCAATGATTCAGGATTCAGTAATCATTTAGCATTTAGCATTTAGCATTTATCATGTATCATTTATCATTTATTATTTATTGTTTGCCATTTATTATTCATCATTCACAATTCACGATTCACAATTTATAATTTATAATTTATAATGTATTATGTATTATTTATTATTTGTCATTTATCATTTATCATTGATTATTTAATATTTATCGTTTGTCATTTATCATTGATTATTTATTATTATTTGTATTTATTTTTTACTGTCTGCCTCAATTAGTACCCAAACGGGTGTGGGATGCACCAAAATTGAAAACAGATCATATTACAGACTGTATTCCACACGAGCAATTATATTTTAAAAATGGTGTAAATGGAGTGCAATGAATATAGCGTTTTATTTAGCATCACAGTGCCAAAACCTCCTCAGTACTCATATTTATCTTCAGTGTCTTCCTCACTTACGCAAACTCTCTCCTCATAAGCGGTGAGATCATCGAGGACGTGATCAGCGTGGACGTGGCTGATCCTCATCTCAGCGAAGGCGCTTAGTTTCTCAGACAGTCGATCGAGCACAAGTCTCACCTGCGATATCAAAAAAACACGTTAAAAATGAGGACGTAACGAGAAACGTAAGCGTCGCCAGTCGATTGGATTCGGCGAACCTCTTTGTAGTCATCCTCAAAGTGACGCAGCTGGAGACATTGCTCCAGTTTGGCACGATGCTTCCCCCAGAATTCATCAAACGCTCTTTCGGTCTCATCCAATTGGGACAGCAGTCTAGTCGAAGGCAAAAAAAAGGAGATGATGGTGGAAAAAAAAACTCAGCTGGAACGCTGACTTCAGTGTTCCAAGAGCCAAATGCCAGTTGACATGTCATGGGGCCAAAATAAAAACTCAGTAAATGCATTGACGTGATGGAAGGACTGCTACTATGTGTCCTTTTTTCGGTCAGGGGCGTTCCTTCAGTGACGTAACGTTACACATCCAGTTATGAATTTGATTCAAATAGTTCTGAAGAGGAAAGCGTACATGTTTGCAATCGATTAAAGAATTTATTCTGTGTCATTTTGAAGTATCTGGGGAGGGGGTAAATGTAGCACCCAAAAAGAGACAGAAAATGGCCACCGAGCTGTTGTGAGTAATGAATCAGCCCGTTTCCACAGGCTGATAAATTCCTTCCGCGGCTTTTGGGTGTAACACGAAGTTTTCATACCAAACAAGTACAGCAAAATACATTGACGTGATGGAAGGACTGCTACAATGTGTTTTTTTTTCGGTCAGGGGCGTTCCTTCAGTGACGTCACGTACAGACTCGTCACCAACTCAAAATCAAGACTTCCGGAACATTCAGCGCCAGTCTTAAAAGGTAAAATATATCTATATGCGGTGGAATCTTTATCAAATACACTCAGTAGAAGTCATTTGAAGCCATTTTACAAATTATGGACACAACTTCGGTTGTCCTTCAAGCTTCAGCAATGACAAGATTGCTGTCCTTCCAAAACGGTGACAAAACTAAAACACTCATCATCCACTAATCGGCAACACCTCTGGTTGTGGTATGATCCATTAAAGGAAATTTATCAAAGAAATTCTACCATTTAAAAAAGTCATTTTAAAGCCACCTCTGCACTGTTGCTAGGTTCTCCAGTTCATCCTGGTTCATGTTGTGGTCGGGATTGTGCTTCAGGGGTTCATTGATACTTTCCAACAGCCTCCTGCCTTGGCTCATCGCCGCTTGCAGATCATCCTTGACAAATAAAAATAAAGATAATAAACAATTCTGTTGTTCATAAACAAGTGGAGCTAAATTTAGCAGTAAAGACTTACCTTCATCTGGTCTTTCTTGCAGCTGTGTGCGGTGAGGAGGAGGTTGGTTGCCTGAGTTTCATTGGGGAGTTCTGTTTCAGCCAATTCAGTGCCAAACGATTGCAAAGCCTGGGCCATTTTCTTCACCATCAATGCAAAGCCCTCAATTGCCTGCCATCACAAAAAAAAAAAAAAACAACAAGATGTTTGAGCTCCCCGCCAACACACGGGGGGAATTTCAACGGTAATGAGAAAAAGATCACGGCTCTTGTTGCTCCTCAACTCAGAGGACAAGGTGAGTACACAGAGGGGAATTTATGTCAGACGGTGCCATCTCAGTCTATTTGGAACGGGCCAAGATGTAATTCGCATGACTGTGGAATAGAATTATTTCAAAAAAAAAATGCATGGATCTTATTTTCCCGTGTGTAAGGCACACCCAAAAGATGTAATTTTCTTCAAAAGATGAGCCTGCGCCTTATACGCTGGTGTGCCTTATATGTCAAGTCAAATTGAGCAAAGAGTAGTGCACGGCACATGCTGGCATAGAGAAAACAGCCGGTGTCTCGTTTTGGTTATCTCTTAAAATTACTTTGTTAGGCTGAGATTTTTTTTCTCGATTTTGGCATCATTTTTGAAATGGAAAATTTGGCGTTTTTATTTTTTTGCTTTTTTTTAAAAATGTCGTTTCTAATAAATAAATACATTTCAGTATTTGGCACAATGATTAGAAATGGAAAATTTGGCGGTTTTATTTTTTTGCTTTTTTAAAAAATGTCGTTTCTAATAAATAAATACAGTTCAGTATTTGGCACAATGATTAGAAATGGAAAATTTGGTGCTTTAATTTTTTTGCTTTTTTTAAATGTAGTTTTTACAAACTAACTAAACAAACAAAAACAAACAAAAACAAACAAATCACAAATAAATAAAACAAATAAATACATAAATAAATATAATAAATATATAATAAGTACATGAATTTCCCCATTTGGCACAATGATTAGAAATTGAAAATGTGGCGTTTTTTGCTTTTTTTCTAATTTAGTATATTAAACAAAAAATCAATACATTAATAAATTAATGAATTAACAGCTAATCCTAATTTGCAGTTTTTTTGCTTTTTGTAATTTAGTTTTAAATAAAAAAAAAATAAACAAACAAATATATAAATGAATTAATAAATACATAAATAAATAAATACCCATATTCGGCGCAATGATTAGAAATGGAAAATGTGGTGTTTTTTGCTTTTTTTCTATAATTTAGTTTCTCCAAAAATTACATAAATACATAAATACATTTCCATATTTGGCACAATGTTTAGAAATGGAAAATTTTCTGTTTTTTTTAAGTGTCTCAAAAAAATAAAGATATTAATAAATTAAGAATTAATCATAGTTTGGCGATTTTTGTAATTCAGTTTCTCAAAGAAATATTTGACGTCAAAAAAAGGAAAATGATGGCGACATCCACGTTTTAAAATATATAATTCCTTGAAAGTGCGCTTTATAATACGGTGTGCCTTATATGATAATAATAATAATAATAATAATAATAATAATAATAATAATAATAATAATAATGATACATTTCATTTATAAGCGCCTTTCAAAACTCTCAAGGTCACTTCACAGTCACAGGATAAGTTTTTCATGTGGCTGAGCAGCGGCAGCCACATGCGCCAGCGTTCCCTCAACCCAAAAGTAACTGAAATAGATAGAAAATTAGCTATGTGGCTAATAGATAGTGCGTAAAATACGATACATACGGTGCGGTGAGCGATCCACTTGTGATGACAGTACGCCTGCGTTCCTCCAAGGTCCTGGCTCAGCTGTGTGTGGTCAATGTAGGTGTGAAGCTCATTCACCGAGCTCAGCATGATCACCTGGAACACAACCACACACAAAACCATCAGTACATGTTTTTTTACGATAGGGCAAAATTAATGAAGGGGGATAACGTACAGGCACTTTCATTTTGAAGTCATCCTTGTTGAACTTAAAGAGGATGTCAGAAAGCGTGCGTTGGAGGAGAGTGGTGGGCCTCAAGACCAGAACCAGCTGGAGGTTTCCAGGGAATGCTCCCTAAGGGATGATAGAGGACAATAATAATAATAATAATAATACATTTCATTGATAAGCCCCTTTCAAAACTCTCAAGGTCATTTTACAATCACAGGATAGGTTTTCCTATGGGTGAGCAGCGGCAGCCACATGCGCCAGCATTTACTCAACCCAAAAGTAACTGAAATAGATCGAAAGTTAGCTAGCTGGCTAACAATATTAATAAACGAGCTGCATCCAAAAAATGGAATGCTTCATTTCCAATTCTGATTGGAGGGCCACAACATTGAAAGCAACGTTGTTATTTCTCAACAGTAACATACATCACATGAGACGAGGCGTTATCGTAGAAAACAGGAAGCGGGTCATCTCCAGCCGTGTAGAACAGATAAAAGCTGATTTCATTCAAAACAAGCAAACGTCCTCCATCAGTGTCTCGTTAGAGCGCTTTTAGGTGGCAAATAATCACATCCTGTTTCAACTTTTATTTTATAGCCCACACCCACCTCAGTATAAAATTGCTTTAATCGATTTGAAGATAAAAACATTCATAGCGAAATATTTTGGGAGTGGCTAAGAGGAGATTTAGCTGGAAAAGGGGCGGGGCGGGGCGGGGGGAGGCGTCACCGAGCCTCCATTAAAGCTTTTACTATAAGGATGATGTCACTTTTTGATAGAGTCGCTCTTCAAAGACATCATTGAAATTCATCATCCAGGGTTGTTAAATCAGAGGAACTGAAAACAGAAGGAAACAAGATAACTCATTCACTTACATTCACAATTTGCTTGGATTTTGTTTATGTTTGGGTGCCGCTAAAGTGCTGGCCATGGCCTCTGGCTCCGGTTAGTACGATACCTGGTTATTACGATGATGCCCTTTTCATCTCCCGCCAGCCAATTTGGTCTGCTTATATCGATACAAACGCAGCTTAAACTGAATCGATATTTGCTTAAGGATTTCTATACAGTACCACCGTTAGCGATATCTGTATTGGAAACACCGTTGGTCACGTGACTAGCTTTCGTGTAGTAGAGCTCACATCTTTCATTACTGCTGCAATTATTATTATTATTATTATTATTATTATTATTATTATTATTATTATTATTATTATTATTATTATTATGACTATTATTATTACTATTATTATTATTACTATTATTATGATTACTATTATTATTATTACTATTATTACTATTATTAGTATTATTACTACTATAACTACTATTACAACTATTACTTTTATTACTATTATTATTATTATACATTTCTTTTCTAAGCGCCTTTCAAAACCCTCAAGGTCACTTTACAGTCAAAGGATCGTTTTTTCTGCGGGTGAGCAGCGGCAGCCACATGCGCCAGCATTCACTCAACCCGGAAGTAACTCAAATAGATAGAAAGCTAGCTTGCTATTATTACTATTACTACTATTACTACCATTACGACTATTACTACTATTACTATTAGTAGTAGTAGTAGTAGTAGTAGTAGTAGTAGTATTGACAAAACAGAAGCCACCAAGCCGATTGAACTCACCGCAATCCGAAGCAAGGTCCCTTTGACGGCGGCCCATCGGTCCTGCCGACGATCGATGACGAGTATGAAGCCCACGTCCGCGGACGGCAAACTGGCACGCGCAAAGTGAGCAGAAATCCATTCAGTCAAAAACATACATTCCAAAAATACTTTCCATGAAAAATCCACAAAAAAAAGCCACAAGTGCACAGTTATCCTTTATGAGACCGGAGATGAAACCACGTTGTGTTATTGTGACGCTCGTCTTATCTTCTCAGCCAGGGTTGCATCCCCCACCCTCCACCATGGGTGGCCTCTCTGCCCGGCACCTTATAAAGTCACACGCATCCTACTCCCGTGCCATGAAGAGGGGGGAAAAAACAGCAAGATAAATCCTCAAATAAATCTGCTCATTGCCGTCAACAGTCGTATTAATGTCCAGCTACACTGATGCGGTCGCGCCGGATTGGTCGCACAGGTACAAGTCTGGAAGCCAGCGTGTAAACACAGGTTCATGTGTTCATCCTAAGCCCCGCCTCCCACATCCAACAGCTATCCCGTAAAGTGATGGGGGGGGCTGTTGGAATGGGAGGCAATCCCAAAGGGACTCGCTCTCATAGCCACAGGGCTGAGTTTTAACAGACATGAGGACGAAAAGGGGGGATGGGCGGCTCAACAAGAGGCCCACCCCCCCTTGTAAACAAGGCTTTATATCCAACCAGTCATTAAATTCTCTTTCAGTTGTAAACGCACACTGGCGTCTACAAATATATTCTTTCCACACAGAAAAACAAACAAAACAAACCATAGCAAAATGCTAGTTATGTAAAAAAATGCAACATATATCCACATATTATTTTTTTTTTAATCAAGCACATTGAATTGGTGAATCATGGTGTTAAGTTGAATACATTAAAGGACAACCGACATCTTTTTTTTTTGTTTCCTAACTGACATCAGAAAAACGTTTTATAGAATCTAAAATACCTAAAACACGCAGGCTGAAAAATGACTTCAAGTGTCCCAAAAATGACCCCGGAAATGGCGAGTTTCAGAAGGTCCCGCCCCCTTGTTCGTGACGTCACGCAAGGACGTCTTGCCTTGCTCTAGAATCAAAACAATGGCTTCAGAGAGTTCAGATTGGGAGAAAATGCTTTCTTGTTACTCATCCAGTTATGAATATGATTCCAATAGTTCTGAAGAGGAAAGCATAAATGTTTGCAATCGATTCAAGAAGTTCTCCCATGTCAATTCGACCGGTCTGGACTCCAATGTAGCGCCCCGAAAATGCGCAAGATTGCGCTCAAACGCCGTTGGAAATGGTCTGGATTGTCTGCTGGGAATTTGTGTCAACTAGTATCAAATAGTAGACTTGGTGCAACACACGATTTACTATCGCGTTAATTATGTGTTTTTCTTCTAATTTCGCCATCAACACTTTTTTTTTTGTCCTCTATAAATGTTGCTGCTACATGTGTATTAAAAAATGTATCTGAGGGCTTTCCTAATTACTGTAACATGTGCGCTCATTTCCAGGCCTCAAAAGCGTTTGGCATTGTGGTAAACATTAAACTTGCAGACTTTTCCTAATGGAATGGAATTACTGAGTTGTGGTGTTGGAACAGAAAATGGCTCATGCAGGGTTTGTTTTACGTGCCAGTTTTTCAGGAACTTTAGCTACAAGTGTGCAATAAACAATGGAAAATTTGAATATGCGCCATGGAACAAGTTGAAGTGTGTTTACTAAGTTTAAAATGTCTTATTTCATCTGTGCTGTATGTCATGCATATTAGCATATTTGACAATAAAGCTGACTTTGACTTTGACTTATCCTGTAGCATATTTGCAATTTTGACATGTGATCACGCTACAATTTTCAATCTACAGTAATACCTCATCTTACGAACTTAATTGGTTCCCAGAAAGTGTGAGTAAGGTGAAAAGTTCGTCTTCCAAACATTTATTTCCCATAAGAAACCATTAAAAATGAGAATAATCCGTTTCCAGGTCCCCATAAAACGCAATTTTCAACTAAATAAGCCTTAGAACTACACAAAATACACCTTATTTTATGTATAATGTCCTTGAGAGTTTTGAAAGGTGCTTAGAAATTGTTGTTTTATTTACTTTTGTGATGGTCGTTGATGTAGTTGTCTCTTGATGATATCCGAGTGAAGTTGCCGTGCTTTCTCTGCGATAATACCCTCACTCACAATGTCCCCTGCTTTTCGTTAATCTAAATCAACAGTTTTTCAACCTCTTCTATCGCCTGACATCGTTGCTTAGACAACACAGAAACAACACCCTTAGCCACACGTAGCAATGGTCGAATTAGCATGATGCTACTGGGACGCTAAGTCACACAAACGCACACCTCGTTGGTGTTTTTTGAGGATCTCCTCCTTCTGCTCGACCGTAATTGTCTTTTGTGTCCTCTTCGGTTTCACACTAGCCTGCGGTGGGGTCTTTTTCGGTACCATAATAGCAAAAGTACTCCACTCGATAACAAACCACGTCTGCACTCAAAGTATATTCTCGCGAATTTAATGTTTGTAAGGCATAGTTTGTAAAGTAAACCGTTTGTAAGCTGAGGTATCACTGTATTTTTTTTAATCGATTCTCATACTTTTTCCACAGTATATTTTTTATATTAAAAAAAAACACGAAATGAAATGATATATTATACATGCACGAATCAAGTCACTTTAATGAAAGTAATGAAAGTGGGATAGTGAACTCACCTGGGAACACTTGTTAGGTAGGTGAGCACATTGTGAAATTCCCTATCCGTGATTTCGCCGAAGGATGGGAATTCCGGGAACACAATGATGGGGCTGCCGTTGTCCCCTCTGCCGCCTGAGCAAAAGCAAAAACATGCCATTTTTATTTGCCATGTTGCCTTGTCAGCGCTTGTGGCCGGAATATCAATCCGTCGCCTTGCCCGTTTCTTCCCATCGCCACGGTAACAGCAAGCGTCAGGTCATGGTCCTAATAAGGTTATTAAAATGGTTCCCGACACCGCCGCCGCCTCAAGGTTACCAAAAAAATGCATTGAAAAGGCTCGCAAGTACCGTATTTTCCGGTGTATAAGGCGCACCCAAAAGCCTTGATTGTCTTCAAAAGATGACCCTGCGCCTTATATGTGAAGTTATATTGAGCCATAAAAGGTTGGTTCCCAGACAGAGTGTGTAAGGCGAAAAGTGTGTATCCCAAAAATTAATTTCCCATTGGAAACCATTAAAATGAGAATAATCCGTTCCCAAGTCCCCATAAAACATAATTTTCTAAGCCTTAAAACTGTACAAAATATACCTTATTTTATGTGAAATAAATGTGCTATGGTATTATAATGAAAGAAATAAACTGTACTATATAATAAAGTTATTTTATTTACCTTTGTGATGGTTGTTGATGGATCATCACCATCATTACCATCATCACCATTATCACTATTATCACTATTATCAATAGTATTACTATTATCACCATTATCATCATTATCACTATTATCACTATATTATCATTATTATTATTATTATTATTATTATTATTATTATTATAAAAAGTGAAAGAGCACTCAATGAGTAACGAATGAGTCACCTGAAAGAAAAGCAAACTGCCTCCTAAGTTCAGTAGTGATGTCAGCAGCACGGAGGGGACTGCTGTCCAATTGCATGATCTCATCTGGAGGAAAAAAAGAAAATAAAAAAAAAAGAAATACAATGAAACAATGAAGAATATAATCATTTTTCTTTCCTTGACGTTTGTCTACCGTTATAAAAACAACCTACTGCCTTCTACTAGGAGAAAGTAACAGTTATTGATAAAGAACATTTGAGGAACGGCTCCCATATCAGTGTTTGTCTATATTGTAACCTCAGGCGAGGGTGTTGCGAACAAAGCATCAGCGGATATGGAATGGAGACCAGACAAATGGCCACGGCTCTGATGTTTGAAACTTGTTGTAAAGCAGTCACGGATGACAATGGCCACTTGTTGCCCGAGGTAACATGTGGGGGATGCTCATGGGTTCAGCGCATATAGCTCACATGCAGTCAGACAACCGCACCTCAGCTCCCGGCGATTCCCACACGTTAAATCCAAACCCACATGGCTTTTGTTTTGTCGAAAAAAATATACATATATCACTGTCTTAAAGGACAACCGACATCACTTTTTTTGTTACCTAACTGACATCAGATAAACGTTTTATAGCATCTAAAATACCCAAAACACACAGTATGATATTTTTATTCAAATGCAAAAGTGTCCAAAATCTGCAAAAAGAATGAACCCGGAAGTGGCCAGTTTCAGAAGGTCCCGCCCCCTTCTTCGTGGTGTCACCCCAAGACATCTTGCCTAGCCCGAGAATCAAAACAATGGCTTCAGATTCGGAGAAGATGCTTTCTTGTTACACATCCAGTTATGAATATGATTCAAATAGTTCTGAAGACGAAAGCATACATGTTTGCAATCGATTAAAGAATTTATTCCGTGCCATTTTTAGGTATCTGGGGGCGGGAAATGTAGCACCAAAAAGAGGCAGAAAATGGCGACAAAGCTCCGTGTAAGGAATTAATCAACCTGTTTCCGCAGGCTGATTAATTCCTTACATGGAGCTTTTTCGCCCTCTTCTGCCTCTTTTTGGTGCTACATGAAGTTTTAACACCAAAAAAAGTAGACTGCTACAATGTGTCCTTTTCTCGGTCAGGGGCGTTCCTTCAGTGACGTAACGTGAGGACTCGTTACCAACTCAAAAACAAGACTTCCGGAATATTCAGCGCAAATCTTAAAACGTAAAATATTGCTATATGCGGTGGAATCTTTGTAAAATACGCTCAAAACAAGTCATTTGAAGCCATTTTACAAATTATGGACACAACTTGTCCAGGGACGTCGGTTGTCACACAGCCGATTGGCTCCTTTTGAAATGAGGTCATTCCCGATAATGCATAAATAACATCTGTGGGGGAAGAGCAGCCCTTCTTCCCCGACTGTCTCTCTGTGCCGTTTCAAGAATAAATAATCTTTTGTTCATACTGCTGATTGACTATTTAGACCAATTCAAGCGAAGAACATGAACCAGGAGAAGAACAACAACTTTGATCCAACACACGCATACACACCAGCTGCTGTTTGAAGGGACTAAGGTTCTTTAACTGGCTTAGCGGCGGGGGGAGATTAGCATCTCGATCATGTTTATCAGAGGGGGGGGGGCGACAAGTCAAACGTGAGTGGATCACAGTCGCACACCTGGACGACCTGCCACTAGTGACACACTTAAATGACAACCGACGTCTCCGGACAAGTTGTGTCCATAATTTGTAAAATGGCTTCAAATGACTTCTACTGAGCGTATTTTAATAAGATTCCACCGCATATAGCTATATTTTACGTTTTAAGACTCGCGCTGAATATTCAGGAGGTCTTGTTTTTGAGTTGGTGACGAGTCCGTACGTGACGTCACTAAAGGACCGCCCCTGACTGTAAGAAAGACGCATTGTATTGTATGCATTGTACGTCAATGTATTTTGCTGTACTTGTTTGGTCTGGGGACCTCGTGTTGCACCCAAAAGCTGCCAGAAGAGGGTGTCCAAGCTCCATATAAGGAATTTATCAGCCTGTGGAAACAGAGGTGGCCACAGGAGGTCGCCATTTTGTGCCTTTTTTTCGGTGAGACATTTCCCCTCAATGTTGCCTCATAATGGCACGGAATAAATTCTTTAATCGATTGCAAACATGTATGCTTTCCTCTTCAGAACTATTTGAATCATATTCATAACTGGATGTGTAACAAGAATGCATATTCTCCGAAGCGGTGAGTGTGACGTAGGGACAACACGACAAGGTGAAGAAAACATCAGGCACCTACCACATAACCAGTGACAGTAGTGGGAAAATCTGGAGTATTTTTCAACCTCCTCCAGGGAGATGTATACATGATCCCAGCTCTCCCGCCGTGCAGGCTGCAAACACACCTGCATGGAGCAATCGCGACGCTCCAATTTTAGATGATTTGGCTGTCTTCTCGCCTCTTTGTGTAATCTTTGTCCTGACTCAAACTCCATCTTACAGTCTTCCTTTTGCCGTTTCTCCTTATAAGTACAATTTGTCATGACAAGTCCATCCCATTTCTCTTTCTCCTCAAGCGCAACCAAGTCCATCCTCTCCTCTCCCACAATACTCGTCAGCAGTCCAAAAACTAGATTCCAAGTCAACTCTTGGGGTGCTGCTCTCGTTCCAGTCATACCAACAGGTAGCCTCTCTTTCGTACGCCCTCCCTAGCCATTGTCGGAGTATTCAAAGCACCAAACAATAACTGTACGGACCTCCCCGTTTTAACCTCAGGTTACCTTCCTCATAGCAAAACAAAAGCTACCTTGTACCGCTGAAACCCTCCCTTCCGCCCAAATAACTGCTATCTGGGTACCTCTTCCATCCATAAGGACAATTAGCTAACCACGCCCAGCTCAGTAAGCTCACAGACAATTTACTCACTAGCCACAATATGAGTGAACGGATCTCAAAAAGATTTAAAATAGCATAATGGAGAAGTTACATTGGAATTGTGATGAAGTAACAGAGTCAGGTGGTCAGTGTACACAGTTTCGCATCAAGGGGGATGTGAAACGACAAAGCCTCCATTTTGACAAGCCCGTTTAAACACAGTTTGAATTCCCCTTTTAACCAGTGACAGACTGGGACCATTCAAACCCTTTTTTACATCACTCAAAAGATTCCTTTATGACCAACTCTAAGAGAGTCCTAATTCGGAAGGCGTCCTCAAAGAGCAGCACTGTTACTCGACGGGTAATTTACAATTAAAGCTCAGTGACTCGTGTGGGAAAGATACAACGCGATCTAAAATGAGTTTGAACAAGACTCATTTAGTACATTGAAATGATGTGTATTTGCGCATGAATGTGTGTCAGTCGATTGGCGGGTTTTGTTTGCCCAGCGAACCCCCTGAATGTGTCAGCACCAAAGTAAAAGCACCAAAGCTAACAACGAGACGGTCACCAAAGTGCTTAAACCACAGGTTTGTGATGGTCAAAGATTCATTACAAGGTGATAAAGAGATTAAGTTAAGATTGGACACCGAGACACACTTTTCGGCTCCTAAATTGCATTGTGGGTTAAAAAAAAAGGCTACAGTACGACAGTTGTATACATTATACTGTATGTGAAAACCAGTCTTGTGATTTAGCCTTGAGAAATGTTTTCATATTTGCATTTCAGCCTCGAAAATTGTTGTGTTTGTCTTTTTCGATTGGATTGGATTATCCTTTATCAGTCTCGCGGTGGAGAATTTTACATTTCACAGCAGCAAAGTGATGAAAGGAAGAGTTAAGGAAAAGAAGAAGTAGAAAAACAAAATTCAGGAGCTGCTGTAAAGGCAGCCACTCTCGCGGCGCCACCTTGAAGTCAAATAATGTGACACAACACAAAAGACACAGACAGTATTCAATCTTAAACTCTTTCTGCACCCTCTTTGTTGTATGAAGCAGTTCCAGATGAAAGAGGAGAGGATCAAAGCGTCCTTTTCCCCAGCGGATCAGGGACGTCGCGGTGAAATGTGCACGTCTGCTACAATCTAATTTTTGAAAGCAAACACGAAGCTGTAGCATCCATTGACAAAAAGAAATTGCCTCACATCTCCTGTCCCATGTAAATCCGCTTCAATTCCAAGCCGCGACACTTCCACATATGCATACGTCGCCCCAGAGCTGTCCAGCGTTTTAGTAGTTAGATTCAACAGGTGCGGTCGTATTTTATATTTCCAGTCTCTGGAAGTCTGTATTTACACAAACAATGGCACTGCCATGTTTAGGGTGTAGTTTTGTGCTAGCTTACGGTTGTCAGGTAAGCCGTTTTGGTCACAACAATGAGAGCGTTAAAACTACCAGATCACTCCCAATGGTCGCATACTCGAGATTTAGGTTGTTTATGTACATTGAGGCTTGTGTTAACTTGATACAATTTGAACTTTAAGTACTGTATACTGTAATTATAAACTCTGCTAATTAGCATTGTATAGATGAGTCATCCGTTTATGCATTCATTTTCAGATCCATTCCTCCACACCAAGGCCGAATCGGGCTGACTTTGGGAAGTCGTAGGGGTACACCCTGAACTGGTTGTTAGCCAATCACAGGGTACACATAGACAAACCAAAACGCAGACTCACACCAAGGCACATTTGTGAGTGTTTCCCCCTCACCCCAAGCATCAAATATTTCCTATCGATAGTACAAAAAAAAAACAAACACAAAATGTCATCCCACCTCACAACACTTGTTTGAAAATTAAGAGAGTGTTATTGTCCCGAGGAGAGACCAATGCTAAACATTTAAGGATGACCTTGATCGGGAAAATAGCAGCATTGGAAACTACAGCTGATCAAAGTAGAGCAAAAGTACGAGTTGAAAACGTCAGCGTTTCTTTCACTCACGTCGTCGCTTAAGGGTAACCATCGGAATCGCGTTCTCCCATTTCCAAGTATTCCTCTTGGCTTTCCTCACCATTCTTTCCTCCCTTTGCCTTGCATGGACCACGGGAGGTCTCAAAGTGGAAACACTGAGCTCGGTGGAACACCAGAGCTTCCACCCCCCCCACCTCGCCTCGCCTTCGAAGCAGCTGCCGTGCTCGCGGCGAACAGCAAATGAGGGCAATAAGCGCCGTGCAGCCGTTCAGATTTGTATGCTGGTAGCGTTTGTTGATACAAGAACGTGTACCCAACCACACACACACACACACACACACACACACACACACACACACACACACACACACACACACACACACACACACACACACACACACACACACACACACACACACACACACACACACACACACACACAGCTCCATACAAAGACACAGTGTGTGATAAAAAGGAAGCCAACATAAGGAATACAAGCATGAAGTTGACAGGACACCCGCAGTGTGGGTCAGTTTACAAAGACGAAGCTGGTCTGCAAATGTGCAGTTCTAATAATAATAATAATAATAATAATTACAATCCGCAAAGCAGCATGTGACATTCAAACACGGCTAGAAAAGCATCGAGCTCCTCACACTTCTATAAATTCACTCAAAGACACAGAGTCATTCATTCTTCAGCACTTTCTGTACCCTCTTTGTGACATGAAGCAGTTATAGATGAAAGAGGAGAGGATCAAAGTGTCCTTTTCAGCAGTGGATCAGGGACGCATAGTCATACTTACAAACTAAGTACCGTATTTTCCGGACTATAAGGCGCACCCTTCAATGAATGACATGGTTAAAAAAGTTTTCCATGAAAAAGGCGTACCACATTAGAAGGCGCTAAAGCCACTACGGTGGCTTTACGTTATGCACCCATAAAACCACATGTTGTGAAAGTAAAGGCTCAGGGGCCAAATGTGGCCCGCCATATCATTTTATTCGGCCCGCGAAAGCAAATCAAATTCTATGATGCTTGCTAAAGTTTTAACCAACATTTCAAATTGACATTGCCAATAGACAGTTAATATATACCCAGGCAACCAGCTAGCTAGCTGGATAGATAGCTAACAGATAGCCAGCCAGCTAGCTATCTATAATAATAATAATACTTTTTTTCTTGATGAAGTTGTCGGCCACCCGGGCCGAGACGTCTTGAAAGTTGTACGCCCCGGTCTTCCGGGCAGACGTTATTTCAAACACTGCAAACGGCGATCAAAATATCCCTTCTTGTTTGGCACTTTTCGGCACGTTCCTAATCACAAAGTCAAGTGACAACTGGCACTCAAGTACATCATGAAACATGTTATTTTCCTAACGAAAATAACCAGTAAGAATTTAGTTTGCTGACGAAGTTTCTTGGATAAGAAGCAAAACGTCCGACACCTTCAAAGAAGTACAGATGACAGCTGAAGAAACCTTTTCATCGATGGACCGCTCCTATACGACTGAGAGCTTACACAGACGTTTTCCTAAAGAAAGAAACTAACCCAGACCACAACCAAACACTAAGAATCACCAATCCACAAAAAAAAAACAAGGTCTCTCTTACCATCCCACTCTCTCCAAGAATTCTTACGGCTGGCCGGACTGAAAGAGAAAGAAGAACCCAAACCCGAGATGTCCAAATTCTGGATCAGAAGACTGATCCGGTTCACGATGCGGTAGGACGCCTCGCCGCCCTCCCGCAAGAACTCATGCAGAGACATTTAAATGATTGTTTCCAAGTCACATGCAAATTTCCAGAAGCCGGTTTGGAAAAGGTTCAATTCCGGGATGATATCGGATCAGATTGACGGGTATGCATCGTCTCGCAAATCTGGCGGATTCTACAGCGGATCCACATCAGGACGGTGACTTTACGAAATGCTGACAGGTGGAAACAGTTGAGTGACCGCATTGAACGCCTGCATACGGTCACGCTACAGGCAAGAATAGACGTTGCAGCGCTACACTCCGCCTCGCAAGTTTACCTACTGACAGTCGCCTAGATTTCCCCTGCTGGGAGAAGCCGGCAGCCGGTGGAGCACAAATCCCCTTCTGTTGCTGGAGCTAATTATATTCTTCCACCCTTCGACTAATCTGTACCTCCAATTTACGTATTTCCACTACTCAACAACCAAGACCTTAAAAAAGAAAAAAAAAAGACAGTGAAAGTTTAACAACATGCACATTTGCTATGTTTATGCCGTTGTGTGAACCAATATTTGCCCAGGAAGTGGAAACATGCAAAATTGGACATTGTTTGTTGTGTGCGAATGTGCTAGTGGTGTACGCGGCTAGCGCTAATACAACACACCGCCAAGGTTCTGACATATTAAACATAATTAAAAGTAAAATCTTAAAATGTTTACAATTCAGAATTTAGGCCGTAATTTTCTGTCTCAAATGCTTAGAAGTTAGCATGAAAAGTGAACGCTGCCTTTTTGCCGATATTACTTCCAAATTGCAGCTGTGCTAATTGAAATTGTGTGTTTTTTTGGGGGGCTGAAAAAAAGGCATTCTATTGAATAATGTACACCAGTGGCGAGCCGTGCATGTCAACCCTAGGCCTTCAGTAGTGCTATGTCTCAATTCAATCCATAGCTGCGAGTGTGGTGTCATATTACTAAACGTTCACTAGAGGGTGCCGTTAGCCAGGAAAGAACTTGTGACTTGAAGAAATAGTGTCATTGAGCTAGCTACCTAGCTATCTATTTAATTGCTATCCATTTGCTATCTATTAGCTCGCTAGCTAGCAAGCTGGCTATATATTTGCTATCAATTTGCTATCTATTTGATTTCTATTAGCTGGCTGGCTAGCCTAGCTAGCTATGTAGCTGGCTATCTATTAGTTATATGGCTATCTAGCTAGTTAGCTAACTGTCTAGCTGGCTAGCTATTAGCTATATGTTAGCTACCTTTCTATCTATTTGAGTTACTTCCGGGATGAGTCAACGCTAGTACGTGTGGCTGCCGCTGCTTACCCATAGAAAAACTTATCCCGTGACTGTAAAGTGAGCTGGAGAGTTTTGAAAGTTGTTTATCAATGAAATGTATTAGTATTGTTAAACTGTTTGAATTTTTACTATGAAACCATGAGTAAAACATGACAAGGTGACACAAAACAATGACCCGACACTGTAAGGTCGTGCCGGGAGTCCTTTTAACTGCCACTGATGAAAACCACCAACACCTGTACAGCTGCAGGCGGGGCTCAACAGCGCCACCCATTGGTCGCAAACTGAATATGTAACCCTATTGCCCTATTTTGCACCCAGTGCCAGTTTAGCTGTGCGCGTGAGTAACGTTTGTTTTTCGTAGTTTCGTTTTTATTATTCGAGCAGATAACCTTCCACGATTGTTTGATTTTGTTGACGTATTAAAAATTATATCAGGAGCATTAAATTCTAGCAGATAAGAGCAATTTTATCACTTGGAAGCATATATTGGCTATAAATAATGATACAAAAATAATTAATTACACATAGTAAACTACAATATCTCACAAATGTCATGATAAAAACAGAAAATAATACATTAAATGAAAATTTATCTCTATTAATAAGCATCTGACAATGAAATGATAGAAAAATTGTGGATGCAAGACAAAATTAGTTCGTTTAACGCACACAATGATTGAACTACTTTAATTATTATTAAGACATCAAATTAAGAATCAAATCACCAAACTGAATTTCAGATTGTAACGACAGATCTCAGCATGCGCCATTGCTTTCCTCCTCGAGGTAATAAAATGTGGGTCATTTGTGATAATGACCATTTATGATCTCATTTTTTTAAAAAAATGCTTTGTTTCACCTTTGCAGGTTTCAATTTTAACCTAGCAGGCAGGAGAATGCTCTTGTATATGTATGGGCGTGTGTCGCCGAGGCCCACCTATACTCCTGGTGACCGTCTTCAGCCTCTCCAAAAGGTCCCCCACGTCCATCTCCTCCGTTTTCATCCACAGGATCATCCTCCAAAGGGGCAGCGGGAGACCAGCAGCCCAGCAAGGAGAAGCTTTCCTGGGGAGAAGAGACAGCTTGCCTGCTTTTACCAAACGGCTCCTTGGAGAGAGTGATGCGGTGGCGTTTTTGGGGGATGGTGATGGGATGGGGATGCGGGGGAATCAGAAGGGTCTAACCACTGATGTGTTTCCTGTGAGCGGTCTTGTATGAAACATGGATGCCCAGAGTGTATGTCACGGGTGATGACGTAGGCCTCGGATACTTGAGCGATGCTAACGTCGCGTCACACTGCACTTGCTGTCGGGACACGTCCTCAATTTGGGTGGGGAATGGAAGGATGGAGGGAGATGATTGGGAGGAGCTGAAGCAGGATGACGATGCGGGCTTGTCTGCAAATCGGTGATGCTGCAAACCTGTGAAGACAATGGTTGGGGGAGGAGAAGCACAGGTCCGCTGTAGTCTCACACGCAACTGTGATTTAGTAGTGACATCGAGTGTCCAAAACGTGTAATTGCATCTTTACATCAACTAACCAAAAAACACCGATACTAATAACGATACGCTGTTAACATATGAAGGCTTAATTGAAAAAAAAAATGATAGCTTAGTTGATACAATTTAGATATTTACATTTCACTCATTTTGTCGATAAATCGAGTGTTGTTCAATGCCAATACATTGACGAAACAATGGTCCCAAACTAAACTAAATCGTCTTAAAGGCAGCTAATTGATAAAGTACGTACGTACAAGAGCACAGAACTTTTTCTTGCGATGTATTTAAGAGATGCTTTTCGTCGTTTTTGTTGTATAATTCGGACGCATTTAGTTTGCATGCGATTGCAATTCATTCGATTGCATCGAAAAGTCAATACCTTTTGTCGCGTTATAATGACGTCAGGTAAAAATCGGGAAATTGTGTTTATTTTAGGTAAATGGAAATCGGTTTGAAACGTTACGTTTCGATAAACGGTTTTAGATTAAACAGTTAGTGTAAATTTTGAAAATAATCCAGCAATTTTTTTTGTATTGAAAATGGGCGGAGTACAGCCACATTTTGGCAGGTACAGAGAATGATATTTAATTCATAAAAAAAAAAAAAAAGTCAAAACTTCATACCAAGCAAAATGACATTACAATGCTCTGTTCCGGGTTGAGTGAACGCTGGCCCGTTTGGCTGCCGCTACTCACCCGCAGAAAAAAAATATCCTGTGACTGTAAAGTGTCATTGAGAGTTTTGAAAGGTGTTTGTGTGTGTGTGTGTGTATACGTGTGTGTATACGCGTGTGCGTGTGTGTGAAATCTAATTTGGTGCAAGGGGAATCTCCAGATGACACTCGAAAGCAAAACACTTAAAATCAAAACCCCCCAAAATTCCAATCAATTTTTTGGGAAGCATTTTATTCATATGGACATGACACAACACTGGAGAACAACTTAAATCAGATTGTTTACAAATCATCATATATTGTAAAATTCTCACTGTATTCTGGGTTAATTGACTGAAATGAATCCTCTACAATTAAAGCGTCACTCCACACGCCAAAACAAGTTCACAACTTTTGCCCATGCAAATAAACATTGATGATTTACTAATTATCACAGTGAAACCTAAATTAGGGAGGAATTTGCGATTCACATTGAAATAAGGCGACACAAACCACGTGTACACAGACAACTGAGTGTATAGTGAGTGCATATGATATATAATACCATACATATCAGTGTCTTAAATTTCATGGTTAAAAAAAAATAGTATGTATTTATATAGATTTTTTTGTCATTTAAAAAGACATAATCCAGATGTTTTTTTTTTATACAGAACCGGTAGTTTTCGCTAGCTTATAAAAGGACACTTGAGGCCAAAAAATGGAGGTGGGAGTGGGGTGGCATAATGTTGCCCTTTTAACAATCACATTATTTGCTTGGGAGAATTACAATTGCATTTCATTGATCTTTTTTTTTTTTTTTTTTTTAATCCAGGACAAGAATTGTTCATCTCCGCTGTGCTTAAAAGTTCCGAAAGGCCATTTACAATCAGAAAAACGTCACGCAGGTTTTAATGCTTTGTCTTTTACCGGGAAGAGAGTGTAGACCAGGGGTGTCAAACTCATTTCAGATGGTGGGTGGGCCACATATGACAAGCTAATATTAGCTTTGACAGTTACATTTAATCTTTTAACAATTTTAAACAGAATTAAATATTTTAAACGTACTATTTTAATGTTTATCTTGAGCAATATTTAATATGGCCAAATAAATGTATCTATCTCCTTCAAAACACACCAAGCACAAAAAAGACTGCCGTTTTCTTCTACGTTAATCGAAACAGTACCACTCTGCCCTCTAGTGGACAATCCTTGAATCGCATCTCATTAAAAATAGCAATTCCTATTCGTTTTTGCATTTTTTATTGATATTATTATTATAAATTGTATTTCTAAGCGCCTTTCAAAACTCTCAAGGTCACTTTAAAGTCACAGGATGGGTTTTTCTGTGGGTGAGCAGCGGCAGTCACACGCGCCAGCGTTCACTCAACCCGGGAGTAACTCAAATAGATAGAAAGCTAGCTAGCTGAGAGATAGCTAATTTTAAACTATCTTGGGGGCCTGATCAAAACTTCTTGTAGGCCGGTTCCGGCCCGCGGGCCGTATGTTTGACACCCCTGGTGTAGACTAAAAGCCACCAATATGTCCAATCCCGACTGCATTAAATTACAAGAATGAGAAATGAAATTCATCTTCAAACCATCATCAACGCACTGTACACAAAAGACGGCCTCTTATACAACTGATTACATCCTTTATATACACAAATCTCAAAAGGAAAAAAAAAATGATTTGTTGTAAAACCTAAATCAATGTTGCAAAATAGTCTTGCACAAGTCATCTCTATAGCAACGCATAACTATAAGGGTACTCAGCACAGGCAAAAATATTTCACAATGTATTTACAGGATATATTTGTATAAAAGGGAATGTTAAAAATGGGGGGAAATAAAAGATTTAATGATTGTTGTTGATGCCGTCTGTCCCTGATTGTCAATGGAACTTAAAGGACAACCGACACCATTTTTGTTTTGTTTCCTGACATCAGAAAAACGTTTGATAGCATCAAAATTAGCCAAAACACGCAGGCTGATGTTTTTAGTCAAATGAAATACACCAATAAAAATGACTTAAAGTGTCCCAAAATGACCAGGTTTCAGTTTCAGAAGGTCCCGCCCCCTTGTTCGTGACGTCACGCCAAGACGTCCTGCCTTGCTCTAGAATCAAAACAATGGCTTCAGATTGGGAGAAGATGCTTTCTTGTTACTCATCCAGTTATGAATATGATTCAAATAGTTCTGAAGAGGAAAGCATAAATGTTTGCAATCGATTAAAGAAGTCCTTCCGTCTCATTTTGAGGCATCTGGACTCCAATGTAGCGTCCCGGAAAATGCATAAAATGGCGCCCAAGGTCCGTTGGAAATGGCCTGATTTGTCTGCTGGGAATTAGTGTCAACTAGTATCAATTAGTAGTCTTGGTGCAACACACAACGATTCACCATCGCGTTATTTATGTTTTTTCCTTCTAATTTCGCCATCAACACAAAGTTTTCAGACCAAAAAAGTACCCAAAATGCATTGTGTGTCGCTTTCTCGGCCAGGGGCGTTCCTTCTGTGACGTCACTTTGGCCATCGTCATCAACTCAAAAATAAGACTTCCTGAATATTCAGCATAAAATATAGCGAGCTATATGCCGTGTAATCTTATTAAAATACGCTCAGTAGAAGTCATTTGAAGCCATTTTACAAATTATGGACACAACTTGTCCGGAGGTGTCGGTTGTCCTTTAATATGATGGCAAAAAAGGTCAGTGTTTCACACCCTGATGCGTCACTCTGCAACTTGTCAATAACTTTTTTGAGGAAAAAAAAAAATCACTCAAATCATTTGATTTCAAATCATATTTTTCAGCAAAGCTGGGTCGAAATAGACTTGCGTGTGTTCAAATATCATGATTCTATTCATTCCGCCTACATATACTTTGCCTCGTTCTAACGTATGACCTCAACATAAGTTTTCCATAACATGGTTTGTTCCCACAAATATGAGGATTATCTCCATTTTTAATATTTGATGATACTTCACAAAAAAAAAGTGTTCTTTTTGAGAGGATTTTTTTTTGTTGTCACGGTGATAGAAAGTACTACATTCTTTTTGTAGTGAAAAATGTGCAAATTGTGCAGAAAGTCAAGCACAATCCTTTTAAGTGATTTCACTACAAATTTCGTTTAGGAAGAGTGGGCAACCCACAGGACATCAAATTCATGTGGGAGTGCGGGACTTTAGTTAGATACATCCTTGTGATTGGTATAAACACACACAAAAAAAATGTTTTAATGTGAAATTTAACCCCGCCCACCCAAAAAAATTATAATAATCAAAATCTGATTGAATACCAAATCCTTCAGTCCCTCAGTGCACACCACCAGGCATGCATTTCAAACAACATTAAAGTGGCAAAAATAAAGAATTAGCGCGACAAAGTTGTCATCTCAGGAGGCAACGAGTGAGCAGTTAAACATTAAAAAAATAAAATAAAAAAAACATTATCTTCACTGTTTCATACATGATCAATCAACTAGGTGAGATCGCACACAAGAAAACAAGACGGTTTGAAGTATGTGCGAGCAAAAAAGTGACACAAAATATAAACAAGTATACCAATATGGCATAAAATTACTATCTCGTATTAAAATGGGGAATTAAAAAACGTTCTAGTTTAAAAGTGGCATAATATCGCGTTAGTGGAAGTCAAGCAGTTAAATCCATTTGTCCATCTTTGGGGGAGTGACCACTTTTTAGCTAGTTGCCGTCGACTAAATATGACATCACAGGTGTGCTCAGGTAACAACCAATCAGGACAGAGCAATTTTCCGGAAGCTGAGTCATGATTGGTTGTCGCTTGGCAAAGCTGTGGTGTCATTTTTCAGTCGGCAGCCATTAGTGATGGGAATTCCGGTTCTTTTCAGAGAGCCGGTTCTTTTGGATCGGCTCACTAAAAAGATCCGGCTCTTATGGCTCCCAAACGGCTACGCAGTTTGTGTTTTTATTGCTTAAATTAACGACCAAAATTAATGTAAAATTATGTGAAAAACTAATTACTCATGTAAAAAAATACATGAGCACAGAGTTAGTGGATGCTAACTTTCACTTTCCCTGCGGTTACTGTGGTCTGATGATCAGCTGTCACTAATTTGTTTTTCATATTAATAATGCTATCCTACCAACTAGTAAAAAATCTAATAATTGAATAACAGCATAATGTGATCACATTTGTCCACCTGTCTACCCTAACGTCCCCCCCTTCTCCTTACTGCTGCATGTGTCTGTAATTCTCCCTTCCCTCCTCTACCATGGATATCGACCAATCACGTGCGGCTTTAACCGAAGACTGGGGGCGGGGAATAGAGGACAAAAAAAGTCGACTCCCATTTCCGGCTCCTTGTTAGGAACCGGCTCTCTTCGTTCACTTCAGAGATCCGGCTCGTTCGCGAATGACACATCACTCGTGGCCATTTTGGATAGACAAGCGGATTGGATTGTTTTAATACATATTCCACCAACGCAATATTAATATTAATCAGAATGCTGTGTTTAGATGAGCGGGGCTGCATTTAACATGAAAATATAAAGACATTTTGCGGGTTGACATTCCTTTTCAGCTTTCAGCTGTTTGTTAAAGGACAACCGACACTATTTTTTTTGTTTCCTAACTGACATCAAAAAAACTTTTTTAGCATCTAAAATAGCCAAAAAACGTAGGCTGATACTTTTAGTCAAATGCAAAACAGCAATAAAAATGACTTCAAGTGTCCCAAAACGACTTCAAAATGACCTCGGAAATGGCGAGTTACAGAAGGTCCCGCCCCCTTGTTCGCGACGTCACGCCAGGACGTCTTGCCTTGCTCGAGAATCAAAACAATGGCTTCAGATTGGGAGAAGATGCTTTCTTGTTACTCATCCACTGATGAATATGATTCAAATAGTTCTGAAGAGGAAAGCATAAATGTTTGCAATCGATTAAAGAAGTCCTTCCGTCTCATTTTGAGGCATCAGGACTCCAATGTAGCGTCCCGGAAAATGCACAAAATGGCGCCCAAGGTCCGTTGGAAATGGCCTGATTTGTCTGCTGGGAATTTGTGTCAACTAGTATCAATTAGTGGTCTTGGTGCAACACACAACGATTCACCATCGCGTTATTTATGTTTTTTCCTTCTAATTTTGCCATCAACACGAAGTTTTCAGACCAAACAAAGTACCCAAAATGCATTGTGTGTCGCTTTCTCAGTCAGGGGCGTTCCCTCCGCGACGTCACATCAGGCATCGTCATCAACTGGAAAACAAGACTTCCTGAATATTCAGCGCTAGTCTTAAAAGGTAAAATATAGCTAGCTATATGCGGTGGAATCTTTGTCAAATACGCTCAGTAGAAGTCATTTGAAGTGATTTTACAAATTATGGACGCAACTTGTCCGCAGGCGTCGGTTGTCCTTTATAGCGCTATTTAAATCAATATGTACTGCATTGTATTGTAATGTATTTGAATCTCTCAATGCTAATTAAAACGTGTTTTTAAACGTAGTGCCAATTGTACCATCATAAAAGCTGCATTAAAACAATTGTTTTCTTCTTCTTCACGTTTTACCAAAAAGAACGCAGACAAATGCAATGAGATGTGCTTTGGTGAAATGGGATAAAGTGCTCATGTAGGAATCACACCTCGCTGTTTTTTTTTTTTTCTCCGCCCTCAACCAAAGGTTTCACTCGATGAAACGTCAGGCGACGAGTTCAAAGGGGACCTGGTCTCAGTGACTCGAACTAAAGAGAACTCTGAGAAGTCCGTGTTGTGCCCCCGGAGACTTACTTGTCCGTTGGTCGTCGTAAACTGTGACGAAGAACCAGATCTGGAGGTCTGGAAGTGAGACTTGAAGTTAGCATCCAAGGCGCTAATCTGAAACGTCTGCAGTATCGTTTGCGGAGAGGACTTTTTGGGAGGTGACCCCTGTTCAAGGAAGTCCTCGTCCGTGGAAGGGGGAGTGGTTTCATCGCTTGAAAAGGAAAACGAATGCTGAGAATCCCCCACCAGAAGTCCAAAGTGAGGTTTCTCCAGAGTGGATCTCAACGGGGAACCGGTCCCCGATTTGAAGCGACTCGGCGACGGGAACTGTTTCTCGGTGGAGAACAACGGCTGCCCGGCTAAGGTTGGGTTTTCCGTCACCAGGCTGAGGCTCTGGCTGGTCAGGTAGCTGTCGTTCTGACTGGTCCTCTCCAAAGCTTGCTGGAGGAACTTGGAATATTCTTGCAGGAGACTGGCCTTCTCCGTCGGCGGTTGAGCCTGAGCGCCGGAAGCGCCGAGGCTCTCCGAGGGACCGGCGTCCGAAACATCGGAGGAATTAATGGAGATGCTGGAGGTCACCTCCGTATCGGCGACGCTGAAGGAAATCTCCGACTGTCCGTTAGCTTTGTTGGAGTAATGGTCCAAAAGAGTCTGAAGAACCTCATCCGGCAACACGTTGCGCTCGTGAATGGTCTTAATCTCCGCGTTCATAGGCTGCGGTTCCAAAACGGTCGTTTCGTCCACGACGGCCGTTGGAGCCACGGCGGGTTGAGACGAGGTGGCGCCGGTGTTCAGGTTGTTAGCCGCTTGAAGGTAACGTTTCTTCTTGAGGAACTGCACGGCGTCGTCGTAGTTGGTGCTACTGGTCGCCGGCTTGGCTGGAGTTTCCGCGGCGTTGCTAACGTCGTCTAAAAGGCTTTGCTTGTCCACGATTTCAAAAGTATAATGAGTGACTTTGTTGTTTTCGTCAAATGACGACAGCGTAGCTAAGCAAGGAGCTTGCTGGCCGGATTGTTTGAACCTTCTTTTCGACACCTTCTTCAGGACCAGTTTCGGAGGCGCTGGCTGCTCCTGGTCATCTCCGTGTTGGGCCGTGGTTTCTTCCGGAAGTTCTACAGAGTAGTCCCCCATCACATATTCGTGTTTGACTTTCGTGGCAAAAATAGGCAGACTTTCGCTTTTGGTGAGTTTCTCTTCTTCTTTCACGGCGGCGGCGGTGGTGGCGGCGAACACCTCCGCCTGGCCGGCGGCGGACGAACCAGAACGCTCAGATTTGTCTGCGCACTTTTGTCGCTTCTTTTTGGGTAAGGCGCACTCTTTGGTGAGAAAGGGGCTTAAGGCGTCTGTCGCGTCGTGCGGCGCTGCGCTTTTTTTGGCCGCCTTGTGGCTCTTTCGCTCCCGGTTTTCGTGGCACATCCTGCGGTGCTTCAAGACACGGTCGGTTCGGGAGAAGTACTGCGGATGATGGGAAAAGAAAAATGCTTTTCACATTTATTTTATTTTTTGTTTGTTTCAGTGACGACCTGATGGAGAATAAAAAGTTATCATATTTAAAAGTTTCACGCTGTTATATGCTTAGTCAACATGTGTGACTCCAATACACAATTGAAGCACAGACAACCTGGGGTCAATCTGGGGTCAACAGACACAGCTTGTTAAATTGTCATCTTCATCTAGGAGATCTGGCCTTGGACAGAATTTAGGACTTGGGGAAACTCCTTTATCACAGAAGCAATTTACGACTTGAAACTCCTACAAAGGAAGAGCTCATTAGCCAGGTTACAAATTTATCAGTTCATGGAAGAGACAATGTTTTATTGCTTACAGCTGTGCCCGCTCAGAACGTACCAGGGGCGTGGTATTCTAATCAAGAAAACTATGTTTTACTAATGTATCACTTAAATTTGCATAGACTCTCAATAAATAGCTTGGCAGAGGGCTGCAGAATTCAGGGGTCTGTCATGAATGACTGCGTCTCCTGCCGGCAGTATAGACGATCTTTCTGGGTTCGAGTCTTTGTCCACAGTGTCCGATCGAACATCTCTGGCACGGCCCCATGATAACGTTAACGGAAGTTTTGGACGGATAAAAGCTCGACACGAAAGTAGCCGCAAAAAAGTAACCTGGTGACAGTAGTCGCATTGGTAGGGCTTCTCTCCACTGTGTGTCCGCTTGTGTCTCTCCATGTGATACTTTTGGATGAACTTCATACCGCACTCATCGCAGCGGAAAGGCTTCTCACCTATAAGTATCAACACAAAAGATTTATATTAATACATAAATACACATATATATATAAATCAATAAATAAAGAGAGAGACAGAGAGAGAGACAGCATCCAAGAAATAATTTGTGTGTGGAAACACTCACCAGTGTGTATTTTCTCATGTCTCTGGAGAAGATATTTTTGAATGAAGCGCATGTCGCACTGGCTGCACTCAAATGGTTTCTCGCCTGCAATATCAAAAACATGCTCATATAAAATCTATTATTTGATATAATCGATGATGTTATTTGATTTTTTTTACGTACCTGTGTGAATATAGACGTGCCTCTGCAGATGATAGTTGGTTCGAAATGCCGCATTACAGTGAATACAAACATGGCACTTGGGGCTTTGGATGTCAAATGAACCATCCTCGTTGATGCTTAGAATCTAAAAAAAAAACATGCAAAAAGGAACCATTTTTATGATATGTACGTACCTCGGTTTACGAACCCCTTGGCTTACGAACTTTTCGGTTTACGAACGTTACATTTATGAAATTTTAACCTTGGCATACAAACTATTTTTCGGGATACACACGGAGCTGCCACAATGAGTGATGTGTCGTTCGCGAACGAGCTCGTTCTCCTGACAAGAAAATGGCAGCCGGCTTGTTTATGTCCTCTATTCCCCGCCCCCAGTCGCCGGTTAAAGCCACGTGATTGGTCAAGAACGCAGCAGTGAGGGGAAGTGCTCGTGGACTCGTTTCAACTTTATTGATAGTTCAAAGGCAGAGTGTAGACTGCAAGGTTAAATTCCCATCAACCAGGCTCCACAAACAACCCGCACAAGCCATCTGTACACTTGATGCAAAAAGCTATCAACCCAGCTAAACAGAACACAATTGATGAGGAACAAGGTAAAATGATGGCAGAGAAATCACCGACAAGGGATCATTCCTCAAGATGGTGAAAGAAGAAGGCTACTACAGTACAATGCTGATGAAAGCGGCCACTCAGTCTATCAAGCCATCAACGACCATCACAAAGGTCAATAAAATGACTTTATTATACAGTACCGTTTATTTCTTTCATTATAATACCATAGCAGATTTATTATACATACAATAATGTATATTTTGTGTAGATTTAAGGCATAGAAAATTAGAAAATGATGTTTTATGTAGACCTGGGAACGGATTATTCTCATTTTAATGGTGTCCTATGGGAAATTTATTTTTGGGATACACACTTTTCGCCTTACACACTCTGTCTGGGAACCAACTAAGTTTATAAGCTAAGGTATCACTGTACTTGCTCAACGGATGGATGGAGGTCACTTTTTTTTGTCCTGGGAGTTACCTTTGCCGGCGATCGCTGTTTCCTTTTCTTCTTTTTGGGACACACGATCAAATCCTTGACTGCTTTTTTGTCCTTCTTCATCGGCAGTGGCTGCTCGCTCACTTTTAATTCTTGCTTAATGCTCAGCTGGATCAGAAATGAAGAGAAAGAGAAAGAGAGAGAGATATTTTCAAGATGGACATTTCAAGAAAAAAAATATGGACATTGTTTCCTGGTTAATGGCACCCTCTAGTGGAGTAGTAGTAAATCACACCACATTTTTTTCAGTCTGGATTAATTCAGACATAGCACTACTGAAGGCCTTGCGATGAAATTTGCGCCCCACCACTGCATTCGACTCACTTGTCATGAAATTTGTAAGAGATGGCGTCACATGGTGATGAATGTGAATATTTTTTAGAAACCGGCACCGGCTCTAGAATCAAATCTCCCACAATAAACCATCTCATTATTTTAGCATTTTAAGCAAATATAAGAGTGGCCATCAACTTTAGCTGGCATAAACTCACAGGCAAACAGGGCAATTTATGGGTGAGCTTCAGCGGGAAATGCACTCCCACTTCTCCTCCTTCTTCATCACCTCCGCCACTGTTTTTGGACATCTCCTGCATCATCAGCTGCTCAGGTGGAACCAGATCGTGAGTTACCAGCGAGCTCACGGTCAAGTTTTCATCTTCGTCCTCATCGTCATCGTCTTCCGCCAACAACGGGTGATTTGCCAGAGATCGTTCGCCCAACGTCATCACCAGGCCGACTCTCCTTCCGCTGTCTACGACGGCGCCGCCGCCGCACTTAAACAGCATGCCGTCCAACTTGTCCTCAGTGTTCATCGTACATAGAGTAGTTCCAGACTGTGAGGAAAAACAGCCATGAGGTCACCACGTGTTGTCATAAAAGTCTAATATTTGCACTGTAGATAACTTGTGAATAATCCATTCATTCTCCATACCACTTGTCCTCATAATGGTGAGCCAAGCCAAAATAAGGGTTGAAGCAAGCGGATGGTCAGTGCCCAGATTCAAACACAGAAACCCAAAAACAGCCCTGGCAGATGGTCTGACCACTACTTAAAGGACAACCGATATCACTTTTTTGTTTCCTAACTGACATCAGAAAAAATGTTTCATAGCATCTAAAATACCCAAAACACATAGTATATTTTTAGTTAAATGCAAAACACTAATAAAAATGACTTAAAGTGTCTAAAAACTACTTTAATTTGAAACCGGAAGTAGCCAGTTTCAGAAGGTCCCACCCCCTTGTTCGTGTTGTCACGCCAAGACGTCTTGCCTTGCTCGAGAATCAAAATAATGGCTCCGTGGAAATTGTCCCCTGGGAAGTTTTTTCAGCGAATATCAAATAGAAGTCTTGGTGCAACACACAAGGGTTCACCATCGCATTATTTATGTGTTTTCCTTCTCATTTCGCCATCAACACGGATCAACACCAAGTTTTCAGACCAAACAAAGTACCGGAAAATGCATTAACGCCATAAAACGACTGCTACAATGTGTCCTTTCTCGGTCAGGGGTGTTCCTTCCGTGATGTGACGTGAGGACTCGTCACCAACTCAAAAACAAGACTTCCGGAATATTCAGCGCGAGTCTTAAAACGTAAAATATAGCTATATGCGGTGGAATCTTTGTAAAATACACTCAGTAGAAGTCATTTGAAGCCATTTTACAAATTATGGACACAACTTGTCCTGAGGCGTCGGTTGTCCTTTAAGTTAGACGAAAATGTTGACCCCAAATGTGTAAATTCTCAAACCAGTCGGAACTCGAGGAACAGGTTGTGTTGTCTACAGTTTGGAATTCCATACCAGGATGAAGATATGCTTCTTTTCGGTGAAAATTGTGTATTTTATTCCGACCGTTCTTTAAAAATACAACACGTGCCACCACAGTATTGCATAAAAAATACAAACCCACTGTTATGATTTAAGTAAAACATTGATTATTCCGTACGAGTGCGTAATTACATATTTGCAAATGTGCTGACGACACATCTTGGTCAGACACTGTAATTTAAACATTCCGCTTGTTTTAACGTTTGTAAAAGTATACATAAACAAGTTGCGAGCAACCAATGTTTGCTTGTTGACCTCATGGACGATTTTTCCTGGAGGTTTGCAGAGTAAAGGCTGAAAGGGGTCACCGAAAGACAGATGGAAACACGGCAGCTATTTGTTTGCAAGCGTTTCCAGCTTATTTTGTTAATGTAAAGTGGGTTCGTTCGGCTGAACTGCTTGGCTACATGGTTCGTTAGCTTATGCTTGTCAAGGTACTAAAATGTAGAACGTCTCAGCGGAAACACTCAGGGATATTTCAAAATTGGAGTTTTCTTACGGCTGGCAATGAGAACTAAAACTGGTTATTTCACAAATATTCAATTCAATATTACACTACACCGAGCAATTAATGTCAATTATTTTTTAATGGAACTCCGTATCCGTATTTCTAGAAATCAGATTCACATATGATTTTTATTTTGAAGGACGAACTGACAAAACTAAAAAATTGACGCTAGCAGCAAGGCCTGCTCAATGTTGGCTAGCTGCTAGCAAGTTACAGCTGGTTTAATGTCAACCGTGTTTACATGCACTTGTGTCGTTGATTTACATGCAAACATTAACCACGGAAGTTAACATATTTATAACGGCCGATTAAAAGCCCTGGTTCGCATTACTGACAACGTCCGTCGAGAGGTGCGCTTCACTGTAGAGCTCGTAGCACCTTGCGTTTCCTAGCTCACTTCGCTCAATAGGCCCCATATACACAAGTCGCCTTAGAAAAACTCGATAACTTGCTAGCTCGCTCAAGCTCACACGAGACCGCAAATCTCAGTTGACACATGGAATAATACTAAAACTCTTTTCTTACCTGCAACTCGCTCTTTAAGCCCGTTTAACTGTCATAATTGCCTTGCGAGACTAGTGTACTCAGTGTGCGGAATAATCAAATCGCTCACGTTTCACGGACACTAGAACGTGTGGATTTGTCGCCTCCTGGCGGCCAGAATGCGGTAGCGCGTACGACAATGTGATTGTAATTACATCTGTTGCTCTTTTTAATTCGACACTTATAATTACTCACTTGGTCGTGTGATTAATTTGTTCGTTGGACACTAAAACAGCAATAAATTCTTTTAATTACTATTCCTGTGTGTGTATTTATGCTACATGATCATGGATATCGTTTAATTTGTGATGGGTTTATTTACAAACTGCACTGGGTTAACAAAAACGTTCACAGGCTGTGCGCATATAGCTAAAATCTTAATTCCACTATGTTTAATTGTATTGCATGATACATATTTTTAATCGAGCCATCCATCTATTTTATAATTGTTTATATATGTATACACAATGATCCCAGGCATGCTGGCGCCTATCCCAGCATTCTTAGTAGTAGGCAGGGGACACCCTGAACTGGTTACCAGCCAATCGCACAGGTGTTTTTAATTTTGTTTGGATGGAGAGATTATTAACTGCCAGACAGGTGCAAAAATGTGTCGACTCCAATGCCAGGGTTTTTGTCATTGTCACTCGAATTGCAGGGCCCACAGAATATTGAGTTTTAGGACTACATAAATATTCAGTGTAGTGTAAAAAAAAAAGTGATTCTCCTCTTTCATCCGAAAAAAAAAGAGTTAATTCCTAAATTAAATTGGTCTGGAGTTATATGACCTTGAAATGAGGGAGGCAATACATACATTGGTTTATATTGCGCTTTAACAACAGCTGAAGCTGGAACAAAGTGCTAACATGGACAAAAGCGAAATGCTGCCCCCTTGTGGAAGTGGAAAAAACATTACCAGAGGCCATGGCCAGAGCTTTATCAGCACCCAAAAGGGAAAAAAAGAACACATTTGGGAATGGCGCTCTACGTCATATTTTAATTTCCCGAATAAATTTGTGGATGGCAGTGAATGAGTTAATATTATGTGGGGAATGCAATTTTGAGACCATCAATAACACCGAAACAATTAAACTGTATAGAGTGATACCTCAGTTTACGAACTTTATTGGTTCCCAGAAAGTGTGTAAGGCAAAAAGTTTGTCTTCCAAATCTTTATTTCCCATAAGAAACCATTAAAATGAGAATAATCTGTTCCCAGGTCCCCATAAAACATAATTTTCAATTTAATAAGCCTTAAAACGACACAGAATATATCTTATTTTATGTATAATAAAAGTGCTATTGTATTGTAATTAAATAAATAAACTGTACCGTATAATAAAGTCGTTTTTATGACCTTTGTGACGGTCGTTGATGTAGTCGCTTCTTGATGATACCCGAGTGAAGTTGCCGTGCTTTCTTAGCGATAATACCCTCACTCACACTGTCCCCTGCTAGCTCCTTTTCGTTAATCCAAATCAACAGAATGTTTTCAACCTCTTCTATTGCCTGAGACCGTTGCTTAGACAACACACAAAGACCCATAGCCACACGTAGCAATGATCGACTTAGCATACTGCTACTGGGACGCCAAGTTGGGTGTTTTTCGAGGATCTCCTTTTTCTGCTCGACCGTAATTTTCTTTTCTTTGGCTGGCTGCGCTGGGGTCTTTTTCGGTCCCATAATAGCAAAAGTACTCCACTCGATAACAAACCACGTCTGCATCGAAAGAAAGAGGGTGACAAAAACTAGTTAGCCAACGGTTCGTCTGCTGAAGACAAGTTCATCAACCAAGATTATATTCTCGCGAATTAAATGTTTAAAAGTTTGTGAGCTAAAGCGTTCGTAAACTGAGGTGTGACTGCATTTAGTTTGTGTGACGGCGTGAGGGGTCACAATCGAACCAAAAAAAAAAACCGTTCCATCTCCAATTTGGTGCAATGCAGTCGGACGCAACTCCAATGTGATGATGACTGAGCCAACGCATTTTGGCGCACACAACACAATCAACCTGTTAGAGAGCCCCCCCCCCCCAATTTGGAGAAGTAACTTAGCTTTTTGGTGCTCCGCGTCTCATCTCGCGGGGGGGGAAGACAGCCCACCCACTCGTCACTCATCACCGTTACCCCCCCCCCCCCCCTCTCCCACCACCAGCACCACCCCTCTTGTGCCGCCTTTAGTGAGGGGAAGCCCCTTACCACGCTTGACTCGCTGAGCGGCTCTCCTTGCATCGCTCGTGCACACCCGTTCGTGCACTCCGTTCTCCTCAACAGTTGCCAGCAGACCGAAGACGGAAAAAAGGGGACGCGGAGAGCATAGCAAGCTCCTGCGCACAACCCCGACCGGCTTTCTGCTCCTGACATGCAGTCGCTCATCTCTCCGGTGACCAAGGCCATCTTAGTGGCACTCTTCATCTTCGCCATCCTCCTCATCCTCTACGTGATCCTTTGGTACATTTGCAGGGACGTGGATTGCGATCACGGCATCTGAGGATTTTATTTAAAGCAAAATCTGAAAGAAGAAGAAGAAGAAGAAGAGAGTCTGACAAATGGAGGAGCGTGGGGTCACCGTGTGATTTTTTTTTTTTTTTTTTTTAAGTTACGCGTCAACATGCGGGCACTACCTTTGCCCCCCTTAAATTACACCTTTTCTAACTTGAGCGCGGCACCCAGCGCCTAATCAATGATGAGATTGATTCTCGTCAATGCTGAACGGTGGAAAAGGTGTCATCGGGAAGGCACGTCCAGGCGGGCTCGGGTCGCGCGTTGACCGCCAGTGACATTGCGGTAAAGCAAGCATGGCAGTCTCTTAAGGTCAGGAATCGACAATGTTTGCCTTGGCTTTTTTTATTTAGTTTATGTCATTTAATCTTAGTAATTTGTTTGTTTATTCATTTATTTAATCATTTATTTATTTATTTATTTATTTATTTATTTATTTATTTATTCATTTATTTATTTATTCCTACCTTTGTGTATCTATTTATGTATTTATTTATACGTTTATTTATCCATTAATTTATCAATTCATTTATCCATTTATTTATGTGTTTATTTATGTATTTCGTTATACCAACATTATTTATTTATTGTTTATTTTTGTGTTTAGTTATTTATGTATTTATGTACATGTATGTATGTATTTATTTATTTATTTATTTATTTATTTATTTATTTATTTCTACCTTTGTGTATCTATTTATTTATGTATTTATTTACGCACTTATTTATGCATTTATTTATCCATTTATTTACGAATCCATTTATTTATGATTATTTATGTATTGTTTATGAATGTGTTTAGTTATTTGTGTATTTATGTATGTATTTTTGTATTTATATTAATTTATCCATTTATTTGTCCATGTATTTATTTGTGTATTTATGTTTTTAATTAATTATTTTTTTTTTCATTTGTGTTTATTTATTTCGTTATCTATTTATTTACCCATTTATTTATTTGTCTGTGTACTTATTTATTTAGTGGCTGTCGCTGCTCACCTGCAGAAAAAATATCCAGTGACTGTAAAGTATCCTTGAGTTTTGAAAGGCGCTTATAAATTAAATGTATTTATGTATTTATGTATTTATTTATTTATTAATTTATTTATTTATGTGTTTATATATATATATATATATATATATATATATATATATATATATATATATATATATATATATATATATATATATATTTGTGTATGTATTTACTATCTATATTAATTAATTATTTTTATTTATTTATTTATTTATTTATTTATTTATTTGTGTTGATATATTTATTTGTGTATTTATTTATGTAGTGATCTATTTATCCATGTATTCATCCAATTATTTATTTATACGTTTATTTATCCAGTTATGTATCCATTTCTTTACCCGTTTATGTATCTATTTATGTGTGTATTTATTTATGTATTTATTGATTTATTTATGGGCTGCAGCGTTAGTTCATCTGGTTCTGCATTGGAGGTTCGCACATGGGCAAAATGATATCCGATCTCCCGACATTATCTACATTGGCTTCCCTTTTTTGGTAATATTTTTTTTTTTTTTTTTTTTTTTTTTTTTTTCCAAAACAGCTTCATAATATATCCATATTATGAATATTGAGATTATCATGCAATCAATTCCCCTTGACTTGAAAAATTGCTTGTTTCCATTTCATCAATCCTCCACTACACGGTGTATTATTTCCACTGCGGCCACATTGGACCCACGGTGCCAGGATGTGTGCTGTCACATGACCCATAAAGCTATTTAATGGTGATCGGGGGGTGGGGGGTGTGAAATAAGGGGTGATTGGTATTCTCAAATCTTTCTCCAGACCCCCCCCCCCCCCCCTCCTCAAATCCAGATACTTTGTCCATTTGCATATATTCCAAAATGGAGAACGTGAAGGACACGTCAAGGACAAACTGCTTCTTATAACAGGAATCATCGCATGCTTTTACAAACTGAGAGTTCATTTCAAATGTCATCTCCGAGATATGATATTAGACGCGGATGAAAAGATGGCAAAGTGATAGAAGCTGCCGGAAGATTTGACACCTGTCTAAGATGGGGGGGGTGGGGGGGGGGTCTCCTCATCATTATTCTCGCTTTAAACAGCAGAAAGGTTGTTTAGCCGTAGAACAGCTCCCAACTCAAGAGTGAAGTGAATATTTGAATATTTGCTATGTAGCTAGCTAGCTAACAAGCTAGCTGTCTATTGGCTAGCTGGCTATCCAGCTATCTATTAGCTATATCAAAGGATCAGCGGTTCGTCACCAAATGAGTAGAGTCACAAGTAACCTATCTATGGTACTCCTTAACTGTCACTCAGACGCACACACAGAGACAAAATGTCGTGCGTAAAATAACAGGCCTGATTCTCCCGGTCCCAGCATGTCTGATGGCGGAAAAATACAGCGAGGACAAGAAGGTGTGTGGCGACAATCTGTTTGTTATTAACACTGACACGCTTTGTCTTGGTCGCTCTGCTCGACTGTGGCGTAACAAACAAGAAATACACTGTGTGTGTCTTTGTGTTGTGTGTGTTTCCGTGTGTGTGGGTCCGTTCGTGTGCGTGTGTGTGTGCTTGTGTGTGTATATCTGTGTGTCGGTGTGTTTTTGTGTTGTGCGTTTCTTTGCGTGTGTGGGTCTGTTTGCGCACGTGTGTGTTTGTATGCTTTTGTGTAAATATGTGTGTGTGTGTGTGGGTCTGTTTGTGTGTATATCTGTGTGCGTGTTTGTGTGCATATCTGTGTGTTTTAGTGTGTATGTGTGTGTTTGGGTGTGTGTGTGCATATCTGTGTGTTTTAGTGTGTCTGTGTGTGCATGTATGTGTATATCTGTGTGTTGAGTGTATGTTTGTGTGTGTGGGTGCATGTTTGTGTGTTTGTGTGTGTTTTGTGTGTGTGTTTGTGTTGTGTGTTTTTGTGTGTGTGGGTCTATTTGTGTGTGTGTGTTTGTGTGCTTGTGTGTATATATCTGTGTCTGTGTGTGTGTGTGTTTGTGAATGTGTATATCTGTTGGTCTGTGTGTTGAGTGTGTGTTTGTGTGTGTGTCTGTGTGTGTTTTAGTGTGTATGTGTGTCTGTGTGTGTGTTTGTGAATGTGTATATCTGTTGGCCTGTGTGTTGAGTGTGTGTTTGTGTTTGTGTGCGTGCGTGTTTGTGTGCTTATGTGTGCATGTATGTGTTTGTGTGTGCTTGTCTATGTGTATATCTGTGTGTCTGTGTGTCGAGTGTGTGTTTGCGTGCATGTGTGTGTGTGTGTGTGTGCTTATACTCTCTTCTTTCATCAGAAAAAAAAGTACATCCACAAGTTATATGGCTCTGGAGTTATCTGAGCTTGAAATGGAGGCGGCTATACAAAAGGCAAATGCTGCCCTCGCGTGGAAGGGAAATAATATTGCCAGAGGTCTGACCGGCGCTTTATCGCCGACCTGCAAGAAAAAAAAAAAACTACAAAATAAGAGTCCCCAACTACAAAATAAGAGTTTGTGGCTGCCAGAAAACCTCAACAATGATACACCTTGATCGAGGCAGGTTCAATCACGATTGAAGTCATAAAATATGAAAGATTGAAAATGAATTATTGAAGCTGCAGGAAGTTCCTATTCTGCCCGTGTAAGACACACACAAAAGGGGGGAAGGGGACGTGTCTTTTTTAAACAAAGCCCTGCACTGATGTAGTCTTTGCCGGTTCAATATGAAGACAACCTTGGCAAATGCGGACGTGATTGTTTCCCCATCAACAAATGTCAGCTGTCTCAAGTGAGACAAGCAAGACATTCAAATACTTGCACGGCTTGGCGTCATCAGTCCACTCTTGTCACGCTGACATGTCCCTTGATGAAAAGACCGATCACCTATTCCAAAAAACATTTGGTCAACACCACAATAAACCGTCAGCTTGCTAAATGAATCGTGTTGCTAGGCGACGGTTCGCCAGCTTCTGCGTATTTGTTAGCCCGACAAAATTCAAGCCTACATCCTAGCGGCGAATGTTTGCGAAATGTCCTTACGCGGTGGAAAAGGCTAATAGTTGCTAACCGTCACAACGCTGCGCCAAACGCTCGCTAACCGTCTCCGTGTCATTCGCTAACACATACATGCTATGTTTAAGAAATCACTTCATCAGCATAACTAAGCCTATAGTTGCCTAAGCAGTCTGATACCAGGGCAAATTGGGCAATCAGGCAAGTCGGCAGTCAGGACAATAGAAGTAATCAGTGGAGACGCAGGGATTAGTCCTCTGCTCCCCCCAACCTGAGAGCAGGGACCAATCATCGTTGAGAACGGCACCGCCTCGTCTGGACAGTAGAGATATAAATATATATAGGGCCTTTCTATCTTTTTGAGTTATTCTGGTTTGAGTGAACGCCGGCGTGTGTGCCTGCCACGGCTCACCCACAGAAAAACTGATCCTGTGACTGCAAAGTGACCTTGAGAGTTTTGAAAGACGCTTATAAATGACACGTATTATTATTCCCTAGCTAGCTATATATTTGGTATCTATTAGCAAGCTGGCTAGCTATTTATCTAGCCAGCTATCTATTAGTAATCTATTAGCTAGCTGGCTAGCTAACTTTCTATCTTTTTGAGTTATTCTGTGTTGAGTGAACGCTAGCGTGTGTAGCTGCCGCTGCTCACCCACAGAAAAACTTATCCTGTGATGTAAAGTGACCTTGAGAGTTTTGAAAGGCGCTTAGAAATGAAATGTCTTCTTCTTAGTCTTCTTCCTGTTCTTCTGGTTCTTCTTGTTGTTCTTTTTCCTGTTCTTCTTCTAGTTCTCCTTGTTCTTCTTCTTGTTCTTCTTCTTGTTCTTCTTGTTTTTGTTCTCCTTCCTGTTCTTCTTGTTTTTCTAGTTCTTCTTGTTTTTGTTCTTCTTCCTGTTCTTCCTGTTCTTGTAGTTCTTCTTGTTCTTCTAGTTCTTCTTGTTCTTCTTCTTGTTATTCTAGTTTTTGTTCTTCTTCTTCTTCTTCTTCTTTTTCCTGTTCTTCTCCTTGTTCTTCTTCTTCTTCTTCTAGTTTTTGTTCTTCTTCCTGTTCTTCTTGTTTTTCTAGTTCTTCTTGTTTTTGTTCTTCTTCCTGTTCTTCCTGTTCTTGTAGTTCTTCTTGTTCTTCTAGTTCTTCTTGTTCTTCTTCTTGTTCTTCTAGTTTTTGTTCTTCTTCCTGTTCTTCTTCTTCTTCTTCTTCTTCTTTTTCCTGTTCTTCTCCTTGTTCTTCTTCTTCTTCTTCTAGTTTTTGTTCTTCTTCCTGTTCTTCCTGTTCTTCTAGTTCTTCTTGTTCTTCTTCTAGTTCTTCTTCTTGTTCTTCTTTTTCTTCTTCTTCTTCTTCTTACGATTAATCGTTAGCTTCATTCCGCTAACAAACAAACATAGCCACAAAGTGTGATTAAAGACTACAATCTGTCCGGTCGATCATTGCGTCCTCAACTGTGTCTTTTTGTGGGTGGTAAGAGGCGGAGAAGGCCGTGTCCCTTTTCTCTTAACGTCACCAATATGTCATCGCCCTCTACTCAAATTGGCTCGGCGCAAGATAGTTGTCCTGAAGCACGCACACCTCAAAGCCATAAAAATAGATTGCGAGTGACTCAGCCGTTATGTAAAGTCCATCTTCGATGTTGGGGGGTGGGGGGGGGGTGCTTCGGGAGCTTTATGTCAGTTTAGCTGGATGCCACCGGAGTTGAGGTGACACATGTCTTCTGTGTTCGACTTTCGGCACACAAAGACACATAAAGAACACACAAAGAACACACAAGTGCTTCCTTCCTTCATTTTTCACTTTCAAGTCGGCATTCCCGAGTGCCTGCTTCCCGACGGAATAACATGTGATGCACTCGGCATGATAGAATCCCCTTCAGGCTCAACTGCTACATGATTAGCATTTTAGAACTCACCGGGAGGGAAACACCACTTCACCGATAAATCACATCTGACAGCCCTTTGGCCAGGTAGCCAGTTGAATATACAGTAATACCTTGGCTTACGAACTTAATTGGTTCGCAGATAGAGTGTGTAAGGCGAAGTGTGTATCCCAAAAATTAATTTCCTATAGGAAACCATTATAATGAGAGTAATCCGTTCCCAGGTCCTCATAAAACATAATTTTCTACTTTCTAATTTTCTAAATATATATTTATAATATTTCAAAATATACATTATTGTATGTATAATAAATGTGCTATGGTATTATAATTAAAGAAATAAACTGTACTAAATATAAAGTCGTTTTATTGACCTTTGTGATGGTTGTTGATGGCTTGATGGAATGGAGTGGCCGGTTTCATCAGCATCAAACACTTGATGAGGAACGTAGCTTCCTTCTTTCACCATCTTGGAATGATCCCTTGTAGGTGCTTTCTCTGCGATCATTTTACCTTGTTCTTCATCAATTGTGTTCTGTTTAGCTGGTAGATAGCTTCTATCTATCTAGTTAGCTAGCTATCTAGTTAGCTATTTAGCTAGCTAGAAAATACTTCAAGAGTTCAGTCACCGGCTTTCAAAAGCATGACGATACAGTCCTTTCTTTCCAGCAGTTGTATTGCTAGCTCTGACTTGCTAGCCGCACACAGCAGCAAAGAGCCATCCCCACTCGCAAAACACATTGATAAGCACCTGTTGCTAGAAAAGACGCCGTCACGCTTTGCCCCTCTTTGTGCTTCTTCAGACTGTAAATGATCGCAATCCCTGTGGAGGTCTCTGCGTGCTCACATGTGCTGTCTCGTTAGCGTCTGAGCTGTGAGTCCTTCCCACGAGAGTCTGACTTTGTCCCCAGGAGGAACGGCCATAAAGGAAGCTATCTTATAATTCCCTTTTTTCTGCACGACTAACACGAAAACATTTAATAAAATATATGCTCGATAAAGATATGTCCATGTGCAACTGGCTACCTAGCTAATCATCTATTTACTATCTATTAGCTTTCTGGCTGGCTAGCTAGTGATATATTTGCTATCTATTAGCTATCTGGTTAACAAGCTATCTAGCTAGCTATCTTAGTTATGTAATATCTAGCTATTTATTAGGTGTCAGGTTAGCTAGCTGGCTATCTAGCTAGCTATCGATTAGCTAGCTAGCTAACAAGCTAGCTGTCTATTGGCTAGCTGGCTATCTATTAGCTATATATTAGCTATGTGTTATTTAGCTAGCTAGCTTTCTATCTATTTGAGTTATTCCGGGTTGAGTGAACGCTGGCGCGTGTGGCTGCCGCTGCTCACCCACAGAAAAACTTATCCTGTGACTATAAAGTGACCTTGAGAGTTTTGAAAGGCGCTTATAAATGATATGTATTATTATTATTATTATTATTATTATAAACGAAAAGAGAGTAAGAGTGTGTGGAAAGGGTTTTCTCCACTGAATGTTCTGAACTCCTATTTTGATGCTGGTGTCATACAACGCAGAATCGTCCACAGCTACACTTCCCAGTTTTCAATTCAATCAATTCATTAAATTCAATCAATTCATCAACTGATTCCTATGCCTTACGAAAGAAAACAAGAGCCATTTTTGTTTTGGAACTCACATAAACAAACAGTCATCATCATACCCGGCGAATGCTAATAGCCGCCTTGATTTATGAAGGGAGACAAGTCGTATTTTGGAGCCAGTTCTGTGGATGTCATCCAAAAACAACCACAATATTAATAATAATAAAAAAAAGATGAGGTGACTTGTTGGAGCTATTTTGATGCGGTTCACATATTGTTTACATCACACGCCCTCCTGTCATGTCCTATTTCCCGTATGCCTTCGAGTGTGTGTGTATGGGGTATACGGAGAGCTGTCTTCCTGACATCCCATCATCCCAAATAATCATCCCACAGTCATGCGTGAGATGCAATTTCCTTTAAACAATAGCAGGCTGGCTCGCCTCACTGACCCTCAACCTCTCAGGCTGCGAGAGAACAAAGTCTCTCTCATACACACACATCCACTCATCTCACATTAACAGCAACACATGTGGAGGCAAGGATGAGCGTTTTGTCCAAGTCCAGTGGCGCTAACACAATCTCTTGTCGCCAATATTTATACGGACCACGTGGTCAATATAGTTAAGGTAGCAAAGTCGAGGTCCGGGGGCCATATCTGGCCCTTCACTTCATTTTTTTTCGGTCCGCGAAGGCAATACAAGCATGTCAAGTGACATAAAGTCTGAACTAAAATGAAAATGTGTCCTTTATAAACCACAAAACAGTCATTATTGTTTTTACTTCAAATTTGAAAAGTAGTTATTCATCAATTTATTGCGAGTGCTACATGTAATATCTGGAGGCATTAAACATTCTAATGGCTTCCCCAAATTCATAACTTTCATAACTTTGCTGCTGTGAAATGTAAATTTGTCCACTGCGAGACGAAAAAAGGCAAATCAAATCCAATCTAATCAAATAACAGCCACCCCGAGAGGAAACAGTAACTACAATGTGGCACTACAAAGCGCTGGTCAGACCTCTGGCAATGTTTTTCCCTTCCAGCAACATTTCCCTTTTTTCCATGTTAGCGCTTTGTTCCAGCTTCAGCTGTTGTTAAAGCACACTACTAATCAATATGTAGTGTATTTTGTACATCTGCCCCCATTTCAAACTCAGATAACTCCAGATACATATTATTTAGGAATTAACTGTTTCTTTCTGATGAAAGAAGAGAGTTTAAGGTTTCTTAGGCTGAATTGAATGTTTATGTAGTCTGAAAACTCAATATTCTGTGGGTTCTGCAATTTGAGTGAAAATGACAAAAACCCTGGCACTGGAGTGGTCACAATTTTAGAACATTGTCTGGCAATGACTGAGTTAATAATCCAGAGATTATCCTTAAGAGAAATGTTTGAAGAGTTTTGGCTGGCCCACTTTGAGTGGCGTGATAATTCAGATGGCACGCCAATCACAAAGCAGCCCGGCAATGGCTCGTCTGTTCACATTTGTGCTAATGCCGCGCCGGAATTCATTTGCTTCAAATTCTTCCCGATGACTGTAATGATGCTCTTATTCTGTCTCCATTTTGCGCCAAGCGCTCTGTCCTCCAGTGTGGCTGGCGGCGCCTCGGTCCAAATTTAACATTCATGACTCCAACACTGACTATTTCAATTCCTCAGAGATTTTTTTAGCAGCGTGTCAACATACTTGAATTGTTTGTAAATAATTCGGGCGACGTTGTTATGGCGGTGGGATGGGAAAAATGAAGGCCATGAAGACCATGCTGTGCCATGGAGAAACTGTTGACCAGGGTGAAATATGGGGTGGTATATATGGAGTTATAAAACTGATATGGCGGTATGAATGACATTAAAGAACAACCGACGTCTCCGGACAAGTTGTGTCCATAATTTGGCTTCAAATGACTTCTACTGAGCGTATTTTACAAAGATTCCACCGCATATAGCTATATTTTACCTTTTAAGACTCGCGCTGAATATTCAGGAAGTCTTGTTTTTGAGTTGGTGACGAGTCCTCACCCTACGTCACTGAAGGAACGCCCCTGACCAAAAAAAAAGGACACATTGTAGCAGTCCTTCAATCACGTCAATGCATTTTGCTGTACTTTGGTCTGAAAACGTCACGTAGGACCAAAAAGAGGCAGAAGAGGGCGACAAAGCTCCATGTAAGGAATTAATCATGACCCGAATGAGGAAGTGCACTACAAAATATATAATATATTTCAAAAATAATATACAAAAATATATATGGATGAATATTTTAACAACCACAAATTATTGCCTCATATTTAACGCCTTTGAACGGTTCTAAAACGTACATCAACGTCTCCCTTATCTCACAACGTTCCATCTGATAACCGCGTGTCCTCTTTTGCCTCTGCCAGCGATGCCCCGACAAGATGGCAAGGTTGCCATAGTGACGGGAGGAGGAAGGGGAATCGGCTATGAGGTCGCCCGCCACATGGCCAAATTGCGGGCACGTGTTATCATAAGTACGGTATGATATTGTAATAATAATAATAATATATTCCACTTTGCCGGCGTGTAAATAGTATGACGAAAGCAGATAACCACTTAAGCATACAATAGACAGAGCGCTATCAGATATTGGGGGGCGGACACTCGCCATCATTTACTGATCATAGTCATTCGAAATCTGCCACAATAGCAGTAAATCATAACCCGAGGAGTGATTTTTCAACAATCATCATATCTTTTATGATTAGTAAAAGACACGATTTAATTTTAAATCCAAAAACAGCAGTATGTAAAGTGGTAGTACGGGTTGGGGGTGGAGTCATAAAACGGTATGCGTGAGATGGTGGCAGTCACATTTGGACTCGTTTCAACTTTGATAGTTCCAAAGCAGAGTGTAGACTGCAAGGTTAAAATACCCCATCAATCAGACTCCACAAATAACCCGCACAAGCCGTCTGTACACTTGATGCAAAAAGCTATCAACCCAGCTAAAGAGAACACAATTGATGAGGAACTAGATAAAATTATAACAGAGAAAGCACCTACAAGGGATCATTCCTCAAGATGGTGAAAGAAGAAGGCTACATTCCTCATCAAGTGTTTAATGATGATGCTCATGTATTTTGTTTTTCTACTTTCATCACTTTGCTGCTGTGAAATGTAAATTTCTCCACTGTGAGACTAATAAAGGCATATCCAATCCAATCCAAAGCGGCCACTCCATTCCGTCAAGCCATCAACGACCATCACAAAGGTCAATCAAATCACTTTATTATACAGTACAGTTTATTTCTTTAATTATAATACCATAGGACATTTATTATACATAAAATAAGTTATATTTTCTGTAGTTTTAATAATAATAATAATATATTTAAGTTATACGTGCCTTTCAAAACTCCCAAGGACACTTTACAGTCACCTTTAAAGCTTAGAAAATTAGAAAGTAGATAATGATATTTTATGGGGACCTGGGAACGGATTACTCTCATTTTAATGGTTTCCTATGGGAAATTAATTTTGGGGATACACGCTTTTCGCCTTACACACTCTGTCTAGGAACCAATTAAATTCGTCAACCAAGGTATCACTGTATTTATATTCTGATGTCATCCTCAACATCCGCCGCACTATTCCCCCGATCCTCACCCAAGCAGCATTAGGAAGTGTTAACGCCGCCAGTGGAGTTATTGCATTCATAATTAATAGCTTGCCAGCGACAGGAAGTCCCAGGTTGCTTTCAACAGGCTGTCATTCATTCTCAAGAACATGAAAAAAAAAAGCGGTGCCGTGACACGTCGCCTGTCATTTGACGAATCAAGAAATTCGAATTAGATGTTAAAATGAGCAGAAATTGATATGTAATATTTTAACATGTTTTTGATTCATTCGCTTTTGTCCTTTTGTTGCTAGGTTGCAAGGACGAACAACAAGGTCTGGCAGTCGTCGGAAAGATCCATCAAGAGTACAACGAGGCTAAAGGTGAATCCACACGCGTGTCCGTGAATAGTAACATGAGCACTTAAAGGACCGTTTCCCAGCGATGGTGGCATGATACGAATTTGTTGACGGAGGGGACGAGACATGAGGGTGAAATGGGAATAGCGAGTACAATACAATACAATAGCACATTTATTATGACAAAAAAACAGTATAGTTTGTCCTTTAAGATGAAATGTATCACGAGTAATTGTTAAGTCACATTATATGTGTAATATACGTACATGAAGAGGACTCAGTCAGTTCGGAAACCAAAAAATGGTGTCGGTTGTTGAATGCTGATGTCGACCTAAAACTTAATATTCTGTAGGTCCTAGAATTTGAGTGAAAATGACAAAAACCCTGGCACTGGAGTGGACACATTTTTCACAAGGTCTGGCAGTGGATGAGTTCATCATTATTTATACATGAAAGAGTTGACGTTCCAAAGACAACGAAAGTACACATTTCTCACTGAACAGTGCTTAGGCAGAGACCTAACTTACTTACGTACGTACGTACGTACGCACATACTCACTTTATAGGCGGATGTGAGCTATTTTCCTTTTTAATCCCAAGTTTTTGGTTTGAGGCGGATTGTGTAACTTTCAAGTGCAGCGTGACTAAAATTAGTGGACATCCAGAGTTGCCTGTGGCGAGCATGCATAAATACCTTGTTTCTATCTGTGTCTCGCCTGTCTTGCGTGTGTGCGTGTGTTTGAATAATTTAATAGAAAATGCTTTGCAGCTCAGTATTTTTTTTTTTTATGAGGGCCAGACCCATGTGACCCAAAGGTCATACAAGGTCATTTATTGAAAAGCTTCAGGGATGAGCAACCAACCACGCTCCTGGAAGGGCTTTATATTGCATGTTTCGGGCTATTTCCTCCTCCTGAACGCCATATTCTAACAATCAGCTCATCCTGATCATAATATGCTAATATGCTAACACGGCTGACTTTCAAAAAGGTTGGTGACATCCAATATGGATTGCTTTCCATCCAATCACAATGGAACATAGCAAAAGGCAACCAGAAGTCCAAAATGGAGCCCGAGTAGGCATTTTGTTGTTGTTTTGGTATTTTCTTTAGAATGGCGATGGATTGTTTTTCAGCGTTTTTGGCCACCACATTCATCAAAGAGGAGACTGCTGAGCGGTTGCGCCTTTTCGGCAGCAGCACGAATATGCCAGCACTGTTTTTGATTTGGAGAATGGGAGAAATGTCGGTGTTATTTAACTGTCATCGCTGGACAGCGCTTTTGCGCTTGTAATTGTCAGCATTTTCACAGTCCCGCTTTGTTCAGCGGAAAGGTCGGTGCTGTTGGAAAGTCAGCGCGGAGCGCCGATGTGGAACTGCCGCGGCTTGGAATTGACGCGGATTTACTGACTCATAGCAGCAAATGCTCGTTTGGTGTCTAGTCAGGCATCGCTCGTAGAAACAAGCAAATATGAGTTGCTCATATCATTACAAGAGCCGCTTGATGTCAGAAACAAAAGTCCTGATGGCGCACAAGTTTCGAGACTTCTGATTCTATAGTTGGCTGGCTATCTATTGGCTGTCTATTAGCTAGCTAGCTGGCTGGCTATCTATTAGCTATCCAATGGCTAGCTATCTAGTTGGCTGGCTATCTATTGGCTATTAGCTAGCTGGCTGGCTATCTATTAGCTAGCTAGCTAGTTTTTTTTTTATTTATTTGAGTTCTTCCCGGTTGAGTGAATGCTGGCTCTGCTGACACTTGAAGTCATTTTTATTGATGTTTTGCATTTGACTAAAAATATCAGCCTGTGTGTTTTGGGTATTTTAGATGCTGTAAAACGTTTTTCTGATGTCAGTTAGGAAACAAAAAAAAAGGTGTCGGTTGTCCTTTAAAAAGATGAAGGATCATTCTTTCATCAGACTGATTGAATGAAGGCCGATATATTTGGTGCAAATATGAGCAAGTGTGCCAAAGGGAGTTTGGACAGAGACGTTCAATGTGTGCCTCCACACATACTAATGGGAATCCATTACTGGCTCATTCAACCACAAACATAACACACATTTTCATCCAGTGCACAAGCATCTGGCAGCAGTCCAACCCCCCCCGTGTCCCTCATGCATCAGCGCCTGCCAATTACAAAAAAGAAGTGATCAATCTCGCCGTCGACTCGTTTTGAGGAAATCGACGTCAATGACAACGGCCACATGGCTGCTGTTGCTTAGCTTGACAGCCATCGACGCGCCAGCCAACTGCTCTTCAGCTGCTCTTGCTCCCGTGCCAGCTAAGGCAGCTGGTGAGGGAATTGGGGCGGGGGGGTGATTAACTCATTCACTGTCATTCACAAATGTTTTCGGGAAGTGCTGATAAAGCGCTGGTCATACCTCTGACAATGTTTTTTTTCTTTTTCACAAGGGGACAGCATTTTTCCATGTTAGCGCTTTGCTCCAGCATCAGCTGTTGTTAAACCACTATATAAACCAATATGAATGTATTGCATTGTATTTAGGACGGCCGCCCCCATTTCAAGCTCATATAACTCCAGACACATATAATTTAGAAATTAACTCTTTTTGTCTGATGAAAGAAGAATGTTTCTTACTTTGCATTGAATGTTTATGTCGTCCTAAAACTCAATATTCTGTGGGTCCTGGAATTCAAGTGACAATGACAAAAACCCTGGCACCGGGGTGGACACATTTTTGCACACGTCTGGCACTGAATGAGTTAAATGGGTCTGGAGTTATTTGAGCTTCAAATGGGGGCGGCTGTATAAAATACAATATAAAACATACATATTGATTTATATATTAATAATAATAATAATAATAATAATACATTTCATTTATAAGTGCCTTTCAAAACTCTCAAGGTCACTTTACAGTCACTGCATCAGTTTTTCTGCGGGTGAGCAGCGGCAGCCACACACGCCAGCGTTCACTCTACCCGGGCGTAACTAAGATAGAAATCTAGCTAGCTATCCAATCGATAGCCAACAGATACCTAGCTAGATAGCCAGCCAGCTAGATAGTGAATAGATAGCTAGCTAGATATCAAGCCAGACAGAGCTAATAGATAGCAAATAGCTAGCAAATGCTCATTAATAATCAGGCTACGAGCTGAATGTTGAAAGCATATGGCGCTTTAATAAAAGCTGAAGCTGCAACAAAGCGCAAACGCGGTCAAAACGCAAATGCTGCCCCCTCGTGGAAGGAAAAAAAAACATTGCCAGAGGTCTGACCGGCACTTTTTTTAAACAAAAAAAAATGGTGTCGGTTGTCCTTTAATGCATAATTTTTTTTTTTCTTCTTCATGTGAGATCAGCAGCAGGACAAACGTGACGTGTTTAGCGACAGCAGATTCTTCAAATAAGCTTTCAATGTAATCCAGCTTAATCATATTTGCTGCAGCCACCAACCGCGGGGGCACAAGATGCCTTTTGAAGCCCGGTGGATTTATGCTCAGTGACGACGGCGCGGATGTCCATCATACCCCGTCTACCGTCGATCTGCGCAAAGTTATTTCCGAGACGTTTGACGGGTGCACAAAGATGAAAGCCTCAAATTGAACTCCAATAAGATATTGCTGCAAGCCAACATTCATATTAATTACCTGCTGTTCAGCGGGTAGATTACTCCGGATATGTCCGGGTATTCCTTGCAGGTTGTGTCAAAAGTGGAACGGCTGAGCTTGTAAAAACAAGTTTTTAATTCAAGGTTGCTGTCCGTCAATGAAGACTTGAAAATTGACTCTGGTGCTTCAAAAATATTTTTTTTTTATTTGATCCTTGATGTGTTTTGGGAACATTAATAGTGTGTAAAACTGCTTGAAATGGCCAGTTGAAAGATTTCATCAAATAGGCAGAATCGAAGTTATCATATTTAAAAGGTTCATGCCGCCGAACACAAGGCCCACAATGGAAGCACAGAAAATCTGGGGTCAATCTGAGGTGAACAGACACAGCCTGTTAAATTGTCATCTTCATGTAGGCGATCTGGCCTAGAACTAATTTAGGACTTGGTAAAGTCCTTCTTAGGAAGACGTCATTAGCCAGGTTACAAATCTATCAGTTCATGGAAAGGACAACCAATTAAAATGTCTATGTTCTCTTGTTTATAGTTGTTGGTGCTTGGGATGTCCAGGGACGTGGTATTTAAATCAAGAAGACGATGTTTTACTAATGTATCACTTAAATTTGCATATACTCTCAATAAATAACTTGGCAGAGGGCTGCAGAAGTTGGGCGTCAGTCATGAATGGCTGCGTCCCCTGTCGCGGCTTGGAATCGAAGCGGATTTATGTGGGACAGGAGATGTGAGGCAATCTCTTTTCGTCAATGGATGCTACAGCTGCGTGTTTGCTTTCAACATTTAGCATGTAGTAGACGTGCACATTCCACCATAACGTCCCCGATCCACTGCTGAAAAGGACGCTTTGATCCTCTCCTGTTTCATCTAGAACTGCTTCATGTCACAAAAAGGGTACAGAAATTGCTGAAGAATGAATGTGAATGACATTCTGTGTCTTTGTGTTGTCATATTGTTATGAAGTTGTTTTTTTTACTTTGTTACTTCTGGGTTGAGTGAACGCTGGCGCGTGTGGCTGCCACTGCTCACCCGCAGAAAAAATATCCTGTGACTGCGGTAAAATTGAAAAAAAAAAAAACTCAGATGTACTATTTTGGAGACTGGCTCACAGACGGATGAGCTTATCTTGGAGAGACATCGGTATGATGTTGTTATCTGCTACATCCCTGATTGTCTTGCTTTGCCAATTCCAATTTGGAAATGTGGAGAACTTTTACTTTTTAGTTTGATTAGATCAGGGATGATTTGATCATGCCGATATCGCATTTGAGCTTGTCCATCATACTAATCCAATGTAATATATCAAGGCAGATGAAAAAAAAAATAAAGCATTTTAATTTTTGGACTGACTTCAAATGTAGCACACGTTTGCGTCAAGGTGACATTGATCTTTAAAGGACAACCGACACCTTTTTTTTGGTTTCCTAACTGGCATCAGAAAAACGTTTGATAGCATCTAAAATAGCCAAAACACGCAGTATGATATTTTTAGTCAAATACAAAACACCAATAAAAATGACTTCAAGTGTCCCAAAACTACTTCAAAATGACCTCCGAAAGTTTCAGAAGGTCCCGCCCCTTTGTTCGTGACGTCACGCAAGGACGTCTTGCCTTGCTGGAGAATCAAAACAATGGCTTCAGATTCGGAGAAGATGCTTTCATGTTACTCATCCAGTTATGAATAGGATTCAAATAGTTCTGAAGAGGAAAGCATACATGTTTGCAATCGATTAAAGGAGTCCAACCATGGTGGACGTTCTTTACATATAACAGCAATTAATTGAAATAAATCACTTCACATTGAACTCTTTAAAAAAACAGTCACTGTCTCTTGGTTGAATGTCACAATTTTCGTGGGGAAAAAAAAAAATCACCATTTCAGAAAATGTGGGGTGCTATTTTAGTTAATGACATGTCATAAGCTAATTTGCTGTTCCTAATTGATCCTCTAGATAGCAGCAATTAGCACACGCAGGTAACAGCGCTATTGCCCAATGTATTCATTCGGGTATTTTAGACGCTAGAAAATGTTTTTCTGATGTCAGTTAGGAAACAAAAAATGGTGTCGGTTGTCCTTTAAGTACAGTAAAGTCTCGTTATATCGATATTCAAGGGAGTCCGAAAAAATAGCGATATAACCGGGACTATCGATATATCCGATATCGATATAACGAGACTTTACTGTATCTTCATGTCACAAGTTATTTCCTGGCCAATGCCACCTTCTAGTGGACGTGCAGGAATGTAACATACATAGCAGACAGACATAGCACTACTGAAGGCCTAGACGTGACATGCATGGCCCGCCACTGCATGTACTGTCCAGTCTTGTTTTTTTTGCCCAGACTTGAATAGACCCGTATGCTGACGCCCCCTGACCCCTAAGTCACTCCGTATCAATCCTTCAAGCCCATCTAATAGCGTGTCAAACTGTCATCGGAACACGTCTTGGATTTTCACGTAAAGCGGCCATGTGCCGCCGCCGCCGCTATAAGCCGCCCGTGTTGTGGCATGCGATGCCGCCGAGGCGCCTGTAAAGAGATGATTAAAACTTCTTTGATGTCTTACCAGCGAAATGCTTTGCGGAAATAATCCGTTTGCGATGCTTCTCATGTATGTGCCTCGCTTTCTTTCTGTCTGTCTGTCTGTCTGTCCGTGTGTGAGTTTTCTCTCACTTTTTTTGTTTTTTAACTGACATCAGAAAAACGTTTGATAGCATCTAAAATAGCCAAAACACGCAGGCTGATATTTTTATTCAAATACAAAACACCAATAAAAATGATTCGGAGAATATGCTTTCTTTTTACACCTCCAGTTATGAATAGGATTCAAGTAGTTCTGAAGAGGAAAGCATACATGTTTGCAATCGATTAAAGAATTATATGTGCCATTTTGAGGCAACATTGGGGGAAAATCTCACACCCCCCAAAAAAAAGAGGCACAAAATGGCGACCTCCAGTGGCCACCTGCGCTTCCACAGGCTGATAAATTCCTTATATGGAGCTTGGATGCCCTCTTCTGGCGGCTTTTGGGTGCAACACGGTTCTCAGACCAAACATGTACAGCAAAATACATTGACGTGATGGAAGGACGCTACAAATGCAATTTTTTTTATGATGATACTAGTGCAGGAAGGCTCGAACAAAGGAAGATTGTCTTTTACTGCCGGCAGGGGACGCAGCCATTCATGACAGACGCCCAATTTCTGCAGCCTTCTGCCAAGTTATTTATTGAGAGTATATGCAAATTTAAGTGATACATTAATAGTTTAACAGGCGGTGTCTGTTCACCTCAGATTGACCCCAGATTGTCTGTGCTTCCATTGTGGGCCTTGTGTTCGGCGGCATGAACCTTTTAAATGTGATAACTTCGATTCTGTCTATTCTTTATCAACCGTTCAACCCTCTGCCAAGCTATTTATTGAGAGTTTCTGCAAATTTAAGTGATACATTAGTAAAACATAGTTTACTTGATTTGAATACCACGTCCCTGGACATCCCGAGCACAGACAACAGAACATAGACATTTTAATTGGTTGTCCTTTCCATGAACTGATAGATTTGTAATCTGGCTAATGGCCTCTTCCCGTGAAGGAGAAGTTGTAAATTAGACCAAGGCCAGATCTTCTACATGAAGATAACAGTTTAACAGGCGGTGTCTGTTCACCTCAGATTGACTCCAGATGTTGTGCTTCCATTGTGGGCCTTCTAAGCATGAAACTTTTAAATATGATAATTTCTATTCTGTTTATTCTCTATCACATATCTTGTAGTAAAATTGCTCAAGTGTTATTATTTTCTTTGTAAAAGGGACTAAATTGACGACGCCCCGATATTCAAACGCACCAAATATTTTGTCCCACGAGTGGGCGTTTTTATCAATCTATAAATTTGTAACGTGGGAGGGGGGAAAAAAGGAGAACATAACGCCGTTATGGTGGAGGAAGCATGCTTTCCATTAACGTGCATTAATGATCCAATCACAATTTGAATATCAGACTTTTTCAGTTCAGCTTCGTTAAAGCCCCTGAAGGGAAATGGAACCACTAATTGCATGTGTGGGTGTTTTGTGCATAGCGGGTGTCATGCTAGTTCCCGAGGCTCGTACCAAGAATGGATTTGAAGTGCACTTTGGCGTGAACTATCTGGGCCGTTTCCTGTTAACCTGGCTGATATTGGACACGTTGAAGCTCAGCGGCAAATCTGGCAACTTCTCACGGGTGGTCAATGTCTCCTCCTCTGCGCACCGAAACGGCCAGATCCGGATCCATGACTTGAATTGCAGGTATTTATTTATTCATGTACTGTCTGTATGTATGTATTGCATGTATGTATCTACTACATGTATGTATGTACTGCATGCATGTATGTACTGCATTTATTTATTTATGCGTTATTTTATTCTCTCTGTTTTGTGTTTATTTATGTATGTTTGTTTGTGTATTTATTTATTTGTACAAGTATTCATTTACGTATTTATTTATGTGTGTTTAATTATTTGTGTGTTTACCTACCTGTTTATTTATCTATCAATTGTGTGTTTATCTATTTATGTATTTGTTTATTCGTTTGTTTTTATTTTGTTATTATTTTATTTTTTATTAGTTTGTATTTATTTTATCTGTGTATTTAATTGTCTGTTGATCTATCAGTTTTGTGTATTTTTTGTTTATTTATCTGTGTATTTGTTTATATATTTATTTATTTAAACGTGTTTATTTATTAATTTATTTATTCAGTGGTACATGTATTTATTTGTTTAGTTGTCTGTTTATCTACCTGTTTATTTATTTGTGTATTTATTTATTTAGTTAGTTAATTTAGTCAGGTGTTTATGTATTTATGTTTTTATTTATCTATGTATTTAATTGTCTGTTGATCTATCAGTTTTGTGTATTGTTTGTTTATTTATCTGTGTGTTTATTTGTTTGTATATTTATTTATACGTGTTTATTTATTACTTTATTTATTCAGTTGTACATGTATTTCTTTGTTTATTTGTCTGTTTATCTACCTGTTTATTTATCTTTTAATTTATTTAGATATTTATGTATGTACGTATTTATGTAATTGTCTGTTTCTCTAACAGTTTATTTATTGATGTGTTTATTTATCCGCGTGTTTATTTGTTTGTATATTTATTTATTTTTATATTTATTTGGACAGGTGTTTATTTATTTATTTATTTACGTTAGCATCCCTCAGGCCTGCGCCGCTAGCACGTCAAATCCAAAAAGAGACACGTGTAAATATGGGACCTTGTTCTCCCTCTGCAGACAGTGCTACTCAGCCCACGCGGCTTATTGTGACAGTAAGCTGGCGCAGCTCTTATTTAGCTCCCACCTCCACCGGGAGCTGCAACAGGAAGGATTTTCCAATCCGCTCCTGCGCTGTGGATCCTGGCATGGTGGACACGTCTCTCTACCGCCACCTCTGGACGCCCCTGCGCCTCGCACATGGTCTTGTGTCCCGTTTGCTTTTTCAGGGTAGGCAACTACTCAACCCATATGATAAAATCAAATTACAGTGACATCTCGGTTTACGAACCCCTTGCCTTAAGAACCTTTCGGTTTACGAACGTTAAATTTATGAACATTTGACCTTGGCATACAAACTATTTTTCGGGATACACACGGAGCTGCCACAATGAGTGATGTGTCATTCGCTAACAAGAAAATGGCAGCCGGCTTGTTTTGGTCCTCTATTCCCCGCCCCCAGTCGTCGGTTAAAGCCACGTGATTGGTCAAGAACGCAGCAGTGAGGGGAGGTGGTTTAAACATTAAATAAACAGGCAGACGACAGAGTAAGAAAATGGATCGAAAACAGTGAAATTTGGAATTGTTTCAACTTTGATAGTTCAAAGGCAGAGTGTAGACTGCAAGGTTAAAATTCCCATTAATCAGACTCCACAAATAACCCGCACGAACCATCCGTACACTTGATACAAAAAGCTATCAACCCATCTAAACTGAATACAATTGATGAGGAACTAGGTAAAATTATGGCAGAGAAAGCACCTACAAGGGATCATTCCTCAAGCTGGTGAAAGTAGAAGGCTACGTTCCTTAACAAGTGTTTAATGCTGATGAAACCGGCCTGCATTCCATCAAGCCATCAACGACCATCACAAAGGTTAATAAAACCACGTTATTATACAGTGCAGTTTATTTCTTTAATTATAATACCATAGCACACTTATTATACATAAAATAAGGTGTATTTTGTGTAGTTTTAAGGCTTAGAAAATTAGAAAATGATGTTTTATGGGGACCTGGGAACGGATTATTCTCATTTGAATGGTTTCCTATGTGAAATAAATTTTTGGGATACACACTTTTTGCTTTACACACTCTGTCTGGCAACCAATTAAGTTCGTAAGCCAAGGTATCACCGTAATTTCCAGATGCATTCCAGGTTTAGTAAGTAAAAACGTGCGACATCAAAGAAAAAAGTAAAAATCTCGGTAAGGCCGTTGGTTCACTGCAAGCCGTTCACTTTGCGTTAAATTTGAGAAGGGCCCTCGCGTTAGCTTGAAGCATGAGGCCACGGGCTGCTGTTACTGTTGGCAGGATTTAATGTAAGGAGACTCGTGTGCGTGTTTGAACTCAAACTGCAATCGTCACAAGGACTTGCCTGTGAGCACAACCTTTGGGAGCACATTAATCACAAACACACACACACACACACACACACACACAAGCCAGTTGTTAACACGAAGACACGCGGACACCATTCGCGGGAACATCGCGAGGCGCAAACAGATTTTCTAGCTCGTCGCAACCTCTTAACATCTGAAAACGTGAAGATTTACGAGGATGCGTTCAAAGAAGCCGCCGTTTTATTTGTCAATCCGCCAACGAAGCCCAAGAAAAGTCCCAGCTGGGGTCGTTTACATGCCCACACCATTAAAACTAAATAGAGAGTGAGATGTACGAGCAAATAAAATAATTGTTTACTATACGCAGCAGCTGAAGCAAGGAAGTCATTGCACGGCTGTCTGAAATGTTTATCTCGGTGTAATGTAAGATCCACTTCAAAGTTAAAGTCAAAATTCAAAGTCAGCTTTCTTGTTAAATATGCTAATATGCATGACATACAGCACACATGAAATTACTGTCTTCTCGGACCCAGCGTGCAATCAGAATCAGAAATATCTTTATTGCCAAGTATGTAGAACACACAAGGAATTTGTTTCCGGCACTTAGAATGACTTTAACAAACATAATAAACACGAAAATGCCAATGTGTCTTCATTTGAATTATTGCATTAACTGCTTTTGTCATGCGTGCGGAGAGTTGTACGCCGCATACCACAAATATGAATTATTAGCTGCCCTAAAATTAACGAATTCACTGCCAGATGTGCAAAAATGCGTCCAAAAGTAACGACTTTAACAAACATAATAAACACGAAAATGACAATTTGACTTCATTTGAATTATTGCATTAACTGTTTGTCATGTGTGCGGAGAGTTGTACCCCACATATAGGAAATATTAGCTGGCCTAAAATTAATGAATTCACTGCCAGACCATGTGCAAAAATGTGTCCACTCCAGTGCCAGGGTTTTTGTCATTTTCACTCAAATTGCAGGACTACATATACATTCAAACAGCGTTAGAAACCTTAGACTCTCTTCTTTCATTAGAACAAAAAAGAGCTAATTCCTAAATTCTATGGAGGTATCTGAGCTTGAAATGGGGGCGGCTGTACAAAATACAATCCAATACATACATATTGGATTAGCCTTCATTAGTCTCGTCGTGGAGAAATTTACATTTCACCACAGCAAAGTGATGAAAGGAAGAGGAAAGGAAGAAGTAGAAAAACAAAACTCTTGCGGCGCCATTTTCCCAGCCGCTACATTGGAGTCCAGACGGCTCGAATTGATACGGAAGGACTTCTTGAATCGATTGCAAACATTTATGCTTTCCTCTTCAGAACTATTTGAATCATATTCATAACTGGATGAGTAACAAGAAAGCATCTTCTCCCAATCTGAACTCTCTGAAGCCATTGTTTTGATTCTGGAGCAAGGCAGTGTGTGACCAATAGTGACGTCACAAACAAGGGGGCGGGACTTTCTGAATCTCCCCAGTTCCGAGCGCATTTTGTGGCAGTTTTGGGACACTTTAAGTCACTTTTATTGGCGTTTTGCATTTGACTAAAAATATCAGCCTGCGTGTTTTGGGTATTTTAGATGCTATAAAACGTTTTTCTGATGTTAGGAAACGAAAAAAATTGTAGCGATTGTCCTTTAAATGTTAGTTATAAACGTAATCGCCATCGAGCACCTTCAAAATAAAACGTCTCACAATCAGTCATTGTGACGCACTTTTGAAGCACAAGCACCTCTAAGGTATTTATTTACAGTACATCTTTGCATTCCACAGACTCCTACAGAGGGTGCCGCCACAGACTTATACGCCTCTCTGTCACCGATACTGGAGGGCGAGCGCGGAGGAGGCTACTGGGCCAACGGACGTAGGGATGCGACCACGCCGCTGACATTTGACCCTTTGGGAAACTAGCCACAGGCTTCTGCTTCCACAGTAACTGAAATTGCATCGTGCCAATCACATTCTTTCATTGTTGCCATTTCTGAGACTATGATTGGTCGTATTTTTTTCTCCGCTCCCGCCAAAGAAGGGCTAAAAGTGAATGGAAGACTTTTTTTTCCCCCCACGCGTTGTGAGCTAGCGAACAGTGCATATCCATTCCAGGCCATCGTCGTCAGTCTGTGGTGGAGAAGCTACGACATCTGCCTTAACAGCGCTCGCTCTCCTGGTCAATGAGGAGGTTGATGAACTTTACCCCCACAGTTTTGCATCTCAATAATGTGATTTGGAGCAAAAAAACGTATAATATAGAAAGTCCATTTTGCCATATGGTTCTAAATGTCAAAGCGTAGCGCACATTCTGGATTTTTGCTAAGCGCGTTGGAGGCGTCAAGTGATGTCATCGCCGAGTTTGAACACATCAGTGATTCTTGGGTCATCATGTGATGAGACCCATTTTTCTGGCAGCACTTTGCTTATTAGTGTTTTTCTCGTCTTGTAATAAGCGCTTCGGAGTCTTCACGTTGTCCATTTTTAGTGTTTTGCTGTGTTTAAAAAAACAAAAACTACAACTCTTAAAAATCCAACAAAAGACTAACGGCAACTTACATCATTTCCCATTTGCATTGAAGCAGTGTTGTTTTTTTGGTCAACGGTGACATTGACTGCTTTTTCTTTCATGACCACAACAAAATGGCGACGAGCTAAATAAACATGGTTCTTTGACGTTAAAATGATGACACAAGACAGGACGAAAATGCTTCGAAATTCTATTCTCAGATGTTCTAAATTGAGTCCTCTTAATGTATATGACACATATAATGTGACTTAACAATTACTTGTGATACATTTCATCTTACAGGACAACCGATATCATTTTTTTGGTTTCCTAACTGACATCAGAAAAATGTTTTATAACATCTAAAATAGCCAAAACACGCAGGCTGATATTTTTAGTCAAATGTAAAAGACCAATAAAAATGACTTAAAGTGTCCCTAAACTGCCACAAAATGAGCTCGAAACTGAGGAGATTCGGATTCAGTGACGTCACGAACAAGGGGGCGGCCCTTGTTCGTGACGTCACGCATTGCTTGAGAATCAAAACTTCAGAGAGTTCAGATTGGGAAAAGATCCTTTCTCGTTACTCATCCAGTTATGAATATGATTCAAGCCACACGCGCCAGCGTTCACTCAACCCCGAAGTAACTCAAATAGATAGCAAGCTAGCTAGCTCGCGAATAGTTAGCTAATAGGTAGCAAATAGATAGCCAATAGCCAGCGAATAGATAGCTATTAGCTAGTGAATAAGTAAAGTAAGTGACACAAACAGGATAAAACACATCGGGTGTTGAATTTCAAAAACCCAAAATGAAAAATAGCAGCAAGCGGTCAAGTCGATGGTTTATGATCATTTGATCCTAATCGTCCGCGATCGTTTCATAAACAAACCGGAGAAGCTCTTTGTGGACTTCTTCTGATTGACCTGGAGTTACATTTATATTAAATGTTCCCGGTTCAAGTGGTGGAAAACATAATTGTGTATATGTATAGGAAAAGAAAATTGAATACAAGGCGCTACAAGATGAACCTAATCCTTCTTCTGCAGACATTTTAGTGTCTCCTACCTCCTCGTTTTCTCTCCTTTGCTGTCCAATTTGATGCACATGATGTTTGCGCGCTTTCCTCCGCAAATCCATTGTCAACATTCAGTCCATCTGGGCCCCTGTTGATTTCCTGTAAAAAAAAAAGGGCATACAAAAGGTTTATTTTTGAACACGATTCCTCTTTTCTGCTTTTTGTTGTTGTTGATGTTGTTGTTGCCTCGTAAAAGCAAATCTCTCCTCGACTTGTGTAATTGTGACTTTTCCATTTGGAAATTAACTCGTTCAAAACTGTGAAACTGTCTTGTCCTGTGCGTTGATGTAACTCTTGGCGGCTGTGCCTGTATCTCTATAAAAAGGGAGCCTATCTTTTCTTTTTATTATTAATAATATAATAATTATAATAATACTATTATTATTATTATTATTATTATTATCTTATTTTATTATTATTATTTATTATTATGATGATGATGTTTATTTTTATTTATTTTTTAATTATTTAATGATTTTTATTTGTATTTTTATTTTTACCATTTCATTTTTACTATTTTATTATTATTTATTATTATTATTTATTATTATTTGTATTATGATTTAATTTTAAGCAGATTCTTTACTTACAGACAGTGTAGGTGTTCAAATATGAGACATGTTTCGGCGACTACTTCCGCCTTCCACTTTCTATTCTATTACTATTACTATTACTATTACTATTATTCTATTACTATTCTTGTATGATGATTATTATTATGATCATTATTATTACGATTATTTTATTTTATTGTATTTTATTTTCATCATTATTTTTATTATTACTTTATTATTTTATTCTTAAATTTACTATTATTATTATTATTATGATTACCATTATTTTTATTATTATTATGATTATTTTATTGTCATCATTATTTTTATTATTATTATTTATTTTATTTTATTTGAATCATTCTCATTATTATTAGGTCAATTCAATTGTTGTGACATTCCAGCAGTAGGCCGCCACCTTTTTTTCTATGATCCAAAGCCTCTCAATAAACATATCATGGTGTCACTCTTCCTCTCTCCGTTCTTGACAACGCGTGCGAGAGAGAAACTTGTCAGTCTGATGACACACGGCGTGAGACGCCGAGCCCTGAGGCACAGTCTGAACTTCAACGCCAGATCACCACACATTCAGGCTCTCATTTGCTATAAGCGCGCCGGAGTGAGCTCTTTCCTCCTCTTTAAAGGACAACCGACACCATTTTTTTGTTTGCCAACTGACATCAGGAAAACGTTTCATAGCATCTAAAATAGCCAAAACACGCAGGCTGATATTTTTAGTCAAATGCAAAATGACGTAAAGTGTCCCAAAACTGCCACAAAATGAGCTCGGAACTGGTGAGATTCAGAAAGTCCCGCCCCTTTGTTCGTGACGTCACGCCAGGATACTCCTTCGCAAACTGCCATGCTCCAGAATCAAAACAATGGCTTCAGATTCGGAGAATATGCTTTCTTGTTACTCATCCAGTTCTGAATATGATTCAAATAGTTCTGAAGTGGAAAGCGACACACAATGCATTTTGGGTACTTTTTTCGTCCAAACACACAGTGTTGATCACGAAATTAAAAGGAAAACGACACAAATAACGCCATGGTGAATCGTTGTGTGTTGCAACCAATTGCGGTAACACGCCTAAAGTAAGTTGTCATGTAAGTTGACACAAATTCCCAGCGGACAATCGATTGATCGATTGCAAACATTAAAGCATCTTCTCCGAATCTGAACTCTCTGAAGCCATTGTTTTGATTCTGGAGCAAGGCAGTGTATGACCAATCGTGTTGTCATGAACAAGGGGGCGGGACCAGCTAATTACGGTAAGACGCATAAAGAAGGTGTAAGTTGACACAAATTCCCATTGGACAAATCAGCCCATTTTCAACGGAACTTGTGCGCCACCTTGTGCATTTTCTGTGACGCTACATTGGAGTCCAGATGCCTCAAAATGACACGGAAGGACTTCTTTAATCGATTGCAAACATTTATGCTTTCCTCTTCGGAACTATTTGAATCATATGAATAACAAGAAAGCATCTTCTCCGAATCTGAAGCCATTGTTTTGATTGACTAGCAATGCAAGACGTCTTGGCGTAATATCACGAATAAGGGGGCGGGAACTTCTGAAACTCACCATTTATTGCTGTTTTGCATTTGACTAAAAATATCAGCCTGCGTGTTTTGGCTATTTTAGATGCTACAAAACGTTTTTCTGATGTCAGTTAGAAAACAAAAAAAAAATGGTGTCGGTTGTCCTTTGAAAGCAACATCTAAAGTATACTGCTTCTAATGTAATACAAGAATAAGGTTTTCGTTTTTCGCACTTAGCTTGAATAAAGTACTCTTAACTAATGGCATTTTCTCATAGTTGGGATGCCTTGACGGCTTCAACCGTGTCTCTTCTCCTACTGACACATGAGTTACAACTTCCTCCAGAAAAGCCACGCGACTCCTCTGAACGCTCACTACAAGAAAATAACCTTGAAATATCAAACACCTTGAGCACATAAATCAAATGACTCCATAGTCGTTACCCTTTAAGCGGGAATGAGACGATGACAAGGGTGACTGCCAGCTAGCTCTTCTTCAAGGACAATGTTAGCGCCACACCTGATTAGGCAGTAGCGCAGACACCAACAGTCGTGTTTGACATCAACTTGCACCAAAAAAAAAAAAAAAAAAAGACGCCGACTCATCATGGCGCTCAAAAATGACGGGTCGCTAACATTCTGGCACATTCTATGCCTTCTCGTTAGAATGAGGTGGCTTGTCCATTAGCTCGTTGAAATAATTTGACGACACATCCTGTGTGTGTGTGTGTGTATTCTTAATTGACTGTCATCAGAGGTCATTCAAGCAGGAAATAGAAAGGGGGAGCGAGAACGGAGCCACTGGAAACGATCGTCTCTATTCATGTCGCTGTAATTGATGATCACATACTCGGGATACTTTTCTAGAACAATGGAGTGTAATTGACAAAGCGCTATAAACACACTTAATGACTCCTTGTGCATATGTTAAACAGCGCCGGTGGTGAGTCAGAGGTGAGGAAGTGGCTAATAAGAGTCATTTATGGAAGCAAATGTTGCCCCTAATCAACTCGTTTTGTTGTCGTGTATTGTTTGCATATAGTACAGTGATACCTCGGTTTACGAAGCCATTGGCTTACGAACGTTTCGGTTTAGGAACGCTAAATTTAGGCACATTTTACCTTGGCATACAAACTATTTTTCGGGATACACACAGAGTGCCACAATAAGTGATGTGTTGTTCGCCAAAGAGCCCGTTCTCCTAAAAGAAAATGGCAGCCGGCTTGTTTTGTCCTCTATTCCCCGCCCCAGTCGTCGGTTAAAGCCACGTGATTGGTCAAGAATGCAGCAGTGAGGAGAGGTGCTTTGAACATTAAAGAGACAGGCAGACGACAGAGAGATAGTGAGAAAATGGAGAGAAAACAGTGACATTTGGACTAGTTTCAACTTTGATAGATAGTTCAAAGGCAAAGTGTAGACTGAAAGGTTAAAATATCCCATCAATCAGGCACCACATATAACCCGCACAAGCTTTCTGTACATGATGCAAAAAGCTATCAACCCAGCTAAACAGAGCACAATTGATGAGGAACATGGTAAAATTATCGTATAGAAAGCACCTACTAAGGGATCATTCCTCAAGATGGTGAAAGAAGAAGGCTACGTTCCTCATCAAGTGTTTTATGCTGATGAAACCGGCCACTCCATTCTATCAAGTCATCAACGACCATCACAAAGGTAAATAAAATGACGTTATTATACAGTGCAGTTTATTTCTTTAATTATAATACCACATCACATTTATTATACATAAAATAAAGTATATTTTGTGTAGCTTTAAGGCTTAGTAAATTAGAAAATTACGTTTTATGGGGACCTGGGAACGGATTATTCTCATTTTAATGGTTTTCTATGGGAAATATATTTTTGGGATACACACTTTTCACCTTACACACTCTTTCTGGGAACCAATTAAGTTCGTAAGCCAAGGTACCACTGTATTAGCTTATTAGTATGTGCTAGTTTTGTAGCAAACCCAACCCCCGCTCTCCACAGTGTGGTTTGCGGCGTCCATTGTGGGTGTGCGTTTGCAGTAAAAGGAAAAGCAATGACACATTCTCTCCCGAAAAATAATTGGTTTTAGACCACAGTGGTGATCTGTTATTTAGGTCATGTTGTTATAAGGCGCCTTAGGCTGAAGGTGAGTTTTTTTTTTTTTTTTTTTTTTTTTTTTTTTGGGGGGGGGGGGGCGTGGGTGAGGGGATCGTTTCATCCATCCCTCCATCAAGATTGTTGACAAGGTCCATGTATCATTTAGCCCTGAACTGACAGGTCTTTGCTACAAACCACTGCTGCCAACAAGATTAATGGCTGCCTTAATCTAGCACTTAGAAAATGCCAATATGAAGACTGGAGGGCACACTGAGCGGCTTGGGATAAGAGGGACTCATTTGTTTGGTATCAGCGTTCACCTTTGTAGGGCCTTTTGTTCGATCCCTTCTTTCCATGTTAGCGCTTTGTTCCAGCTTCAGTAGTTGTTCGAGCGCTATATAAAGCAATATGTGTGTGTTGTAGATCCCCTCCCAACAGTTCTGGTCAAATCCTGCTTGCCATCTCTCCTTCCATTTATTTCAGCCATTATTCACTCCTCGCTATGCTCAGGAATCGTCCCGGTGCCCCTCAAAATGGCGGCTGTCAAACCAATTCTTAAAAAGCCCGGATCTGATCCCAATGACTTCAAGAAGCCACGCCCCATTTCTCACCTTCCTTTTATTTCCAAAATCTTCGAAAAAGTTGTGTCCTCGCAGCTACACACTCACCTCTGGGAAATTGGCTCAATAGTTGGTGTCAAAACTACAAACCTTGGAATTTTCCTAAAATGGCGGCCTTACTGTTCCAATTGTGTTCAAGTTGGATCGTTCCCACAACCGACTTCTTAGGCAACATAGGCTCAGTTATGGTGATTAGGTTATACCAGGACAAATGGGGCAATCAGGCCAGTCGGAGACCCCATACTTCGGCAGGACAATAGAAATAATCAATGTAGCCGCAGGGACCAATCATAGCAGAGTCTGGCACCGCAACGTCTAGGCAGTAGGGATATACATAGGGCCGAAACTACCAGCAAAGATTTTAGTTCGCTGACGAAGCCTCTCGGATAAGAAGCGAAAGATCCGACACCTTCAAATTTGTACAGATGACGGCTGAAGAAACCTTTTCATCGATGGACCACTCCTGTACGACTGAGAGCTTACACAGACGTGTTCCAATTGTGTGTTCTAAAAATCAGTGTTTGTTGTTCACTTTTTAGGAATCTTTTCGTATTAGAGAACGAGAGGCAAACATGTCACACACATTTCCATACACTCATAGAGATGTACTATATCGCAAGCGAAGGGATTTACTGTCTAAAAATGTCCAATTGGGAGGCGAAGGAGGGGGGTGGGGATAAGGAATGAGAAGATTTGTGGAAATGTAAAAAGACAGGCAAGAGAGAGTGAGAAAGGAAAGGGGGTGGATGGATACACTCCGTTCCTTACGATGAAGAGCAATGAGGGGAGACAAGGAAAAAAGAAACCATCAGAGGGAACAAAAAAGTCATACGGCTGCAGACAAAATCAAATTAAGGAGCGAATACAAAATCATCCGGCTTTTCTGTAAGCAAGATGTATGTATTTGTGCGATGACAGCAACCACCCAGTAAAGCAAATAATTCACTTAAAGTCCACCGAGAAAGGGACACTTTCCATTTTGCGAGGGCTCATCAAAATACACACACAAGGGCACACACAGACACACACAAAAACGGCCCCATCTGAAAAGCGGATGGCGCTAGCTTTCTAGCTAGCTAGGTCACAGAGTCTACTTGACGTTTGGATGAAAAGGACTAAAAGCTGGCGAGCAAGCTATCTATCTGTATATCTGTTAGCTCATGAGTACTTTACGTTTGGATGAAAAGGACTAAAAGCTAGCTAGCTTTCTAGCTGGCTGGCAAGCTATTTATCTGTATATCTGTTAGCTATGTAGCTGGCTAGCTTTCTAGCTAACTAGGTCACTGAGTCTACTTGACGTTTGGATGAAAAGGACTAAAAGCTAGCAAGCTTTCTAGCTGGCTGGCGAGCTATATATGTGTATATCTGTTAGCTATGTAGCTGGATAGCTTTCTAGCTAACTAGGTCACCGAGACTACTTGACGTTTTGATGCTTTCAAGCTGGCTGGCAAGCTATCTATCTGTATATTTGCTATCTATTCGCTATCTAACTAGATAGCCGGCTATCTAGATAGCTATCTACTTGCTATCTAACAAGCTATCTATCGATTAGTTATCTATTAGCTAGCTAGCTAACTTTCTATCCATTTGAGTTATTCCGGGTGGCTGCCGCTGCTCACCCACAGAAAAACTGATCCTGTGACTGTAGAGTGACCTTGAGAGTTTTGAAAGGCGCTTAGAAATGAAATGTATTATTATTATTATTATTATTATATTTGTTAGCTTTGTAGCTGGCTAGCTTTCTAGCTAGCTAGGTCACAGAGTCTACTTGACGTTTGGATGAAAAGGACTAAAAGCTAGCTAGCTATTTGCTATTTATTAGCTGGAAGGAAAATGGAGAGGTGGGAGAGCTACAGAGGACAAACGCCAAATCGAGTGGGTAGAGATCCACATCTGCAGGCGAGACGAGGAAAGGGGAGAAAAAGGAGGAGGATGATACAGCGGAGAAAAAGAGGAGGGTAAGCATTGCGTCACATCTGCAGTGGAGAAGCGCCTGACGCCATCAAACGCCTGCTGAATGACAATCTTCTCTCCTCGCTGCTCTCAGGTGGCAGACTTACTCGGGCTTCTTCTTTTTTTCTTTCTCTCTTTTGTGGCAGAAAAGCACTTTGGCTTCAATGTCCTTGTCTGTCCTTGAAAGTCACAAGCAGCAAGTTCACAATACTGTCTTCTCTGGATTGTATTGTATTGTATTCTCGAAAACATACACATGAAAAAATGTGACGCATTGATAGATCATACAGTGATACCTTGGCTTCCGAACTTAATTGGTTCCCAGAGTGTGTAAGGCAAAAAGTGTGTATCTCAAAAATTTATTTCCCATAGGGAACCATTAAAATGAGAATAATCCGTTCCCAGGTCACCATAAAACATCATTTTCTACTTTCTAATATTCAATTTTAAGCCTTAAAACTGAACAAAATATCGCTTATTTTACATGTAATAAATGTGCTATGGTATTACAATTTTTAAAAACTGTACTATATAATAAAGTCATTTTATTGACCTTTGTAATGGTCGTTGGCTTGATGTAATGGAGTGGCCGGTTTCATCAGCATTAACCACTTGATGAAGAACGTAGCCTCCTTTTTCACCATCTTGAGGAATGATCCCTTGTAGGTGCTTTCTCTGCTCTCATTTTACCTTGTTCCTCATCAATTGTGTTCTGTTTAGCTGGGTGGATAATTATTTGCATCAAGTGCACTGATGGCTTGTGTGGGTTATTTGTGGAGCCTGATTGATGGGATATTTTAACCTTGCAGTCTACACTCTGCTTTTGAACTATCAAAGTTGAAATGAGTCCAAATTCCATTGTTTTCTATCCATTTTGTCATCTGCCTGTCTCTAATGTTTAAACCACCTCCACTCACTGTTGCGTTCTTGACCAATCGTGGTTTAACGTGGCTTTAACCGATGACTGGGGGCGGGGAATAGAGGACCAAAAAGAGCCGGCTGCCATTTTCTTGTTAGAAGAATGGGCTCGTTCGCAAACGACACATCACTCATTGTGGCAGCTCCGTGTGTATCCCAAAAAATAGTTCGTATGCCAAGGTAAGTTCTTCATAAATGTAACGTTCGTAAACCGAAAAGTTCGTAAGCCAAGGGGTTCGTAAACCGAGAATTCACTGTACGAGAAAGCGTGGCTATTTCTCAAGTCCTAACGCCACAAGTGAGGCCACAGCTGCTAATCCGCCGCTTGAGTCAACCCTGCCTGCTTTCCTGGAACTACGTGAAATGTCTAAACAGCTACTGGTGAGTGAAAAGGCAATAAATGAGCATGAACATTACCAAGCGCCCTGTTGTGTCTAGCGGGCATCGTTAGCTCGCCGGTGTGACATTTTCGAAAATCAGTTGTTGGACGTCAGTCCCGCGCTTGAAGGCAAATCAATGTCGGCCGCGTTGGCTATTAGGGCCAAGATACGTTTCGCCTAAATGCCACAAAGAAGAAGTGATCGCTGTTAGCCATTGGTGGCCCTATCGATAACAGCGTCGCCAAAACGTCAAGTCAAAATCAATTTTGTAAATTAAATCCATTCATCGGAGGGTTTTTTAAATTTAATTTAAATGTACAGGCAATGTTTTACAACAGTTCTCTCATATAACGAGACTTTGAGAGTTTTGAAAGGCGCTTAGAAATAAAATTAT